>NC_079464.1:3686716-3789216 GCF_026250575.1 Diorhabda carinulata | reverse complement strand
GTTTTGCAAAATAATCTTTTACAAAAAATTATGTTAATTATACACTTTCGCGGTCACCCGGTTTTTTGGTTAGGTTAGGTTAGGTTAGGTTAGGTTAGGTTAGGTTAGGTTAGGTTAGGTTGGCTCTAGAAAATCGAAAAATGGATGGATTTTAATGATCTTGGTCTCAAAATGTTCCATTTTACGGCGGATTTATAAAAAAAATTAGTAGAAATAACTGGAATAAAAATTTTTCATAGTTTTACTGTTTTAAATCGTAAAAAAAACGGTTTTGCAAAATAATCTTTTACAAAAAATTATGTTAATTATACACTTTCGCGGTCACCCGGTTTTTTGGTTAGGTTAGGTTAGGTTAGGTTGGCTCTAGAAAATCGAAAAATGGATGGATTTTAATGATCTTGGTCTCAAAATGTTCCATTTTACGGCGGATTTATAAAAAAAATTAGTAGAAATAACTGGAATGAAAATTTTTCATAGTTTTACTGTTTTAAATCGTAAAAAAAACGGTTTTGCAAAATAATCTTTTACAAAAAATTATGTTAATTATACACTTTCGCGGTCACCCGGTTTTTTGGTTAGGTTAGGTTAGGTTAGGTTTGGTTAGGTTGGCTCTAGAAAATCGAAAAATGGATGGATTTTAATGATCTTGGTCTCAAAATGTTCCATTTTACGGCGGATTTATAAAAAAAATTAGTAGAAATAACTGGAATGAAAATTTTTCATAGTTTTACTGTTTTAAATCGTAAAAAAAACGGTTTTGCAAAATAATCTTTTACAAAAAATTATGTTAATTATACACTTTCGCGGTCACCCGGTTTTTTGGTTAGGTTAGGTTAGGTTAGGTTGGCTCTAGAAAATCGAAAAATGGATGGATTTTAATGATCTTGGTCTCAAAATGTTCCATTTTACGGCGGATTTATAAAAAAAATTAGTAGAAATAACTGGAATGAAAATTTTTCATAGTTTTACTGTTTTAAATCGTAAAAAAAACGGTTTTGCAAAATAATCTTTTACAAAAAATTATGTTAATTATACACTTTCGCGGTCACCCGGTTTTTTGGTTAGGTTAGGTTAGGTTAGGTTAGGTTAGGTTAGGTTAGGTTAGGTTGGCTCTAGAAAATCGAAAAATGGATGGATTTTAATGATCTTGGTCTCAAAATGTTCCATTTTACGGCGGATTTATAAAAAAAATTAGTAGAAATAACTGGAATGAAAATTTTTCATAGTTTTACTGTTTTAAATCGTAAAAAAAACGGTTTTGCAAAATAATCTTTTACAAAAAATTATGTTAATTATACACTTTCGCGGTCACCCGGTTTTTTGGTTAGGTTAGGTTAGGTTAGGTTAGGTTAGGTTAGGTTAGGTTAGGTTGGCTCTAGAAAATCGAAAAATGGATGGATTTTAATGATCTTGGTCTCAAAATGTTCCATTTTACGGCGGATTTATAAAAAAAATTAGTAGAAATAACTGGAATGAAAATTTTTCATAGTTTTACTGTTTTAAATCGTAAAAAAAAACGGTTTTGCAAAATAATCTTTTACAAAAAATTATGTTAATTATACACTTTCGCGGTCACCCGGTTTTTTGGTTAGGTTAGGTTAGGTTAGGTTAGGTTAGGTTGGCTCTAGAAAATCGAAAAATGGATGGATTTTAATGATCTTGGTCTCAAAATGTTCCATTTTACGGCGGATTTATAAAAAAAATTAGTAGAAATAACTGGAATGAAAATTTTTCATAGTTTTACTGTTTTAAATCGTAAAAAAAACGGTTTTGCAAAATAATCTTTTACAAAAAATTATGTTAATTATACACTTTCGCGGTCACCCGGTTTTTTGGTTAGGTTAGGTTAGGTTAGGTTAGGTTAGGTTGGCTCTAGAAAATCGAAAAATGGATGGATTTTAATGATCTTGGTCTCAAAATGTTCCATTTTACGGCGGATTTATAAAAAAAATTAGTAGAAATAACTGGAATGAAAATTTTTCATAGTTTTACTGTTTTAAATCGTAAAAAAAACGGTTTTGCAAAATAATCTTTTACAAAAAATTATGTTAATTATACACTTTCGCGGTCACCCGGTTTTTTGGTTAGGTTAGGTTAGGTTAGGTTGGCTCTAGAAAATCGAAAAATGGATGGATTTTAATGATCTTGGTCTCAAAATGTTCCATTTTACGGCGGATTTATAAAAAAAATTAGTAGAAATAACTGGAATGAAAATTTTTCATAGTTTTACTGTTTTAAATCGTAAAAAAAACGGTTTTGCAAAATAATCTTTTACAAAAAATTATGTTAATTATACACTTTCGCGGTCACCCGGTTTTTTGGTTAGGTTAGGTTAGGTTAGGTTGGCTCTAGAAAATCGAAAAATGGATGGATTTTAATGATCTTGGTCTCAAAATGTTCCATTTTACGGCGGATTTATAAAAAAAATTAGTAGAAATAACTGGAATGAAAATTTTTCATAGTTTTACTGTTTTAAATCGTAAAAAAAACGGTTTTGCAAAATAATCTTTTACAAAAAATTATGTTAATTATACACTTTCGCGGTCACCCGGTTTTTTGGTTAGGTTAGGTTGGCTCTAGAAAATCGAAAAATGGATGGATTTTAATGATCTTGGTCTCAAAATGTTCCATTTTACGGCGGATTTATAAAAAAAATTAGTAGAAATAACTGGAATGAAAATTTTTCATAGTTTTACTGTTTTAAATCGTAAAAAAAACGGTTTTGCAAAATAATCTTTTACAAAAAATTATGTTAATTATACACTTTCGCGGTCACCCGGTTTTTTGGTTAGGTTAGGTTGGCTCTAGAAAATCGAAAAATGGATGGATTTTAATGATCTTGGTCTCAAAATGTTCCATTTTACGGCGGATTTATAAAAAAAATTAGTAGAAATAACTGGAATGAAAATTTTTCATAGTTTTACTGTTTTAAATCGTAAAAAAAACGGTTTTGCAAAATAATCTTTTACAAAAAATTATGTTAATTATACACTTTCGCGGTCACCCGGTTTTTTGGTTAGGTTAGGTTAGGTTAGGTTGGCTCTAGAAAATCGAAAAATGGATGGATTTTAATGATCTTGGTCTCAAAATGTTCCATTTTACGGCGGATTTATAAAAAAAATTAGTAGAAATAACTGGAATGAAAATTTTTCATAGTTTTACTGTTTTAAATCGTAAAAAAAACGGTTTTGCAAAATAATCTTTTACAAAAAATTATGTTAATTATACACTTTCGCGGTCACCCGGTTTTTTGGTTAGGTTAGGTTAGGTTAGGTTAGGTTAGGTTAGGTTAGGTTAGGTTGGCTCTAGAAAATCGAAAAATGGATGGATTTTAATGATCTTGGTCTCAAAATGTTCCATTTTACGGCGGATTTATAAAAAAAATTAGTAGAAATAACTGGAATGAAAATTTTTCATAGTTTTACTGTTTTAAATCGTAAAAAAAACGGTTTTGCAAAATAATCTTTTACAAAAAATTATGTTAATTATACACTTTCGCGGTCACCCGGTTTTTTGGTTAGGTTAGGTTAGGTTAGGTTAGGTTAGGTTAGGTTAGGTTAGGTTGGCTCTAGAAAATCGAAAAATGGATGGATTTTAATGATCTTGGTCTCAAAATGTTCCATTTTACGGCGGATTTATAAAAAAAATTAGTAGAAATAACTGGAATGAAAATTTCTCATAGTTTTGCTGTTTTAAATCGTAAAAAAACGGTTTTGCAAAATAATCCTTTACAAAAAATTATGTTAATTATACACTTTCGCGGTCACCCGGTTTTTTGGTTAGATTAGGTTAGGTTAGGTTAGGTTGGCTCTAGAAAATCGAAAAATGGATGGATTTTAATGATATTGGTCTCAAAATGTTCCATTTTATGGCGAATTTATATAAAAAAATACGAAAATTAAAAAAAATAAATATTTTTTACAGTTTCATGACTTTAAATGCAAAAAAATGACTTTCTACATATAATCCTTCGTAACTGTTTCTGACGTCGTGGAATCAAGTTCGTATATTTTTTTTCGCAATATACATAAAAAAATGAATATTTTGAAAAAAAAAAGTTTTTCTACTATTTAAGGTTTAAAACTAATAAAAATCGCAAATTCAGCCACTACGCCCGTGTTTTTCATAAATTCGTCGTAAAATGGAACATTTTGAGACCAAAATTATAAAATTTATCTATTTTTCGATTTTTAACGGTCCAAAAACTATTAACATTGAAGAATATAGTACGAAACTATTCATGAAAATTGATTGTTTTCCATCGATTTCATTTTAAGCTATAAAAACTGAAAAAATCATTCTTTTTGGATTTTTTTTTCAAATTGTTCATTAATTTATGTAGAATACAAAAAAAAATTAAAGAACTTTATCTGATAATGAGATAATTTTTTGTAAAAGATTATTTTGCAAAACCGTTTTTTTTTACGATTTAAAACAGTAAAACTATGAGAAATTTTCATTCCAGCTATTTTTAGTAATTTTTTTTATAAATCCGCCGTAAAATGGAACATTTTGAGACCAAGATCATTAAAATCCATCCATTTTTCGATTTTCTAGAGCCAAAAAACAGTTTGATACAAATAAACTTGCAGTCTAAAATATAGTCAAAATTTGAATATTATAAGGAAAAACTCAAATTTAGAATATCCAAAAGTCAAACAAATTGATAAATATTCCGAAGATATGTTATTATGAAGACATACCAATTCGATTATCGTTTTGTCCATGTCAAGTTGGGAGTTTTCTTTTCGAAAGGTATATCAAAAATTGATACTCACCCATTTTTGGAAGCGGCGCTCCCAATTTGTTCTCCATAGGATTATTGGCGGTATTAAGAGAAGGATTTTTTTCTTTGGCCGTTGGACCAATAGAACCAGTTGTTACCGGAACACCAGGTTGACCTGGTAACCGTGGACCTCTCGTCGGTTCCACGGGAAGAACTCTTCGACGTTTTTTCGGGAGTTTTGCTCGAGCCTTAAAACTCGAAGTTAACCGAAACACAAAAAAAAATATGTTTCCAATTGGTACTTACCTGGGTGTGGCTGTAGTACATGGCGAAATTTGATACGATGACTGGTACGGGAAGGGCAATCGTCAATACACCAGCTAAGGCACACAAAGCACCGACAAACATTCCGATGTATGTTTTGGGTACCATATCTCCATAACCGACCGTGGTCATGGTTACCAAAGCCCACCATAAACCCAAAGGTATGCTCTTGAAGTCATTATCTGGATTAGTTTGGATCCGTTCGGCGTAATAAACTAAACTAGCGAAAATCACTATTCCTAATACTAGAAAAAACACCAACAATGTGAGTTCTTTAGCTGACGCTCGGAAAGTTTGTATGAGTATCTTCAAACCTGATGAATGTCGAGTTAATTTAAATAATCTCATTATACGAATAATGGAAAAAAATTCCATTATGTCTGCATTATCCACGTGGGAAGCTATACGTCTTAACACCAAGTCGATGTAGAAGCTGGCGGTTGCTATGTAATCTATGATGTTTACAGATGAGTTGATGAACTCCCATTTGTTGGGACTGGCTATGAATCTGACAGAAAAAAAATTATTTTTCACAAAAAATTCCAGATCAAATGTATCGTTTCCGAAAAAAATCTAATTAGACGCTTTTTTTCGAGAAACTAATTGAACTTTTTGAATTCCTCGTATACAAAAACGTTTTGTACAGAATTTTAGAAGAAACTAAAACAATTTTTGCTTATTTTTTTATTTTTCCACAACAATGAGGCCCCTCGTTGAAATCAGAAATTTTGTTACATAACCTCAAACTCTACGTTATGTAATTCGCTTTATACGATCACGATTAAGCTGTTGTATTTTTTTTGTGATCGTATCAACGTTTTTCTTTCGATTTTTATGTATCACAACGTTGCCATGTCACAATTTTAGATACAATAAATTTAAATAGTGATAGTTGTCAAGAAAAAATTACTCAAATTTTAACCCTGTATATTTCTTTCAATTATGGAACTCAATGAATCTGATATAAACGGTCATTTAGACACATTTTTTCTCAATCGATTCATGTTAAAAATAAATCGATATCTCGAATGGTTTCGGAAATATCGAATTTTTTATACAGACATGTCAAATTTTTTTTGGATTTTTTTAATTTTAGACAACGCTAAAACTATACATTTATTGTGGAGATATGCGAAAATTTATGCAATATATGCAACGTTTCTCTTTTGATTTTCATGTATTACAACGTTGCCATGTCACAATTTTTAATATAATAAATTTAAATAGTGATATTTGTCAAGAAAAAATTACTCAAATTTTAACTCTGTATATTTCTTTCAATTATGGAATTCAATGAATCTGATATAAACGGTCATTTAGACACATGTTTTCTCAATCGATTCATGTCAAAAATAAATCGATATCTCGAATGGTTTCGGAAATATTGGGTTTTTTATACAGGCGTGTCAAATTTTTTTTGGATTTTTTTAATTTTAGACGACGCTGAAACTATACATTTATTGTGGAGATATGCGAAAATTTATGCCATATATGCAACGTTTCTCTTTTGATTTTCATGTATTACAACGTTGCCATGTCACAATTTTTAATATAATAAATTTAAATAGTGATATTTGTCAAGAAAAAATTACTCAAACTTTAACCCTGTATATTTCTTTCAATTATGGAACTCAATGAATCTGATATAAACGGTCATTTAGACACATGTTTTCTCAATCGATTCATGTCAACAATAAATCGATATCTCGAATGGTTTCGGAAATATTGAGTTTTTTATACAGGCATGTCAAATTTTTTTTGGATTTTTTTAATTTTAGACGACGCTGAAACTATACATTTATTGTGGAGATATGCGAAAATTTATGCAATATATGCAACGTTTCTCTTTTGATTTTCATGTATTACAACGTTGCCATGTCACAATTATAAATACAATAAATTTAAATAGTGATATTTGTCAAGAAAAAATTACTCAAACTTTAACCCTGTATATTTCTTTCAATTATGGAACTCAATGAATCTGATATAAACGGTCATTTAGACACATGTTTTCTCAATCGATTGATGTCAAAAATAAAATGATATCTCGAATGGTTTCGGAAATATCGAATTTTTTATACAGACATGTCAAATTTTTTTTGGATTTTTTTAATATTAGACAAGGCTGAAACTATACATTTATTGTGGAGATATGCGAAAATTTATGCCATATATGCAACGTTTCTCTTTTGATTTTCATGTATTACAACGTTGCCATGTCACAATTTTCAATATAATAAATTTAAATAGTGATATTTGTCAAGAAAAAATTACTCAAACTTTAACCCTGTATATTTCTTTCAATTATGGAACTCAATGAATCTGATATAAACGGTCATTTAGACACATGTTTTCTCAATCGATTCATGTCAACAATAAATCGATATCTCGAATGGTTTCGGAAATATTGAGTTTTTTATACAGGCGTGTCAAAGTTTTTTTGGATTTTTTTAATTTTAGACGACGCTGAAACTATACATTTATTGTGGAGATATGCGAAAATTTAGCAATATATGCAACGTTTCTCTTTTGATTTTCATGTATTACAACGTTGCCATGTCACAATTTTTAATATAATAAATTTAAATAGTGATATTTGTCAAGAAAAAATTACTCAAACTTTAACCCTGTATATTTCTTTCAATTATGGAACTCAATGAATCTGATATAAACGGTCATTTAGACACATGTTTTCTCAATCGATTCATGTCAACAATAAATCGATATCTCGAATGGTTTCGGAAATATTGAGTTTTTTATACAGGCGTGTCAAAGTTTTTTTGGATTTTTTTAATTTTAGACGACGCTGAAACTATACATTTATTGTGGAGATATGCGAAAATTTAGCAATATATGCAACGTTTCTCTTTTGATTTTCATGTATTACAACGTTGCCATGTCACAATTTTTAATATAATAAATTTAAATAGTGATATTTGTCAAGAAAAAATTACTCAAACTTTAACCCTGTATATTTCTTTCAATTATGGAACTCAATGAATCTGATATAAACGGTCATTTAGACACATGTTTTCTCAATCGATTGATGTCAAAAATAAAACGATATCTCGAATGGTTTCGGAAATATCGAATTTTTTATACAGACATGTCAAATTTTTTTTGGATTTTTTTAATTTTAGACAACGCTGAAACTATACATTTATTGTGGAGATATGCGAAAATTTAGCAATATATGCAACGTTTCTCTTTTGATTTTCATGTATTACAACGTTGCCATGTCACAATTTTTAATATAATAAATTTAAATAGTGATATTTGTCAAGAAAAAATTACTCAAATTTTAACCCTGTATATTTCTTTCAATTATGGAACTCAATGAATCTGATATAAACGGTCATTTAGACACATGTTTTCTCAATCGATTGATGTCAAAAATAAAATGATATCTCGAATGGTTTCGGAAATATTGAGTTTTTTATACAGGCATGTCAAATTTTTTTTGGATTTTTTTAATTTTAGACGACGCTGAAACTATACATTTATTGTGGAGATATGCGAAAATTTATGCAATATATGCAACGTTTCTCTTTTGATTTTCATGTATTACAACGTTGCCATGTCACAATTTTCAATATAATAAATTTAAATAGTGATATTTGTCAAGAAAAAATTACTCAAACTTTAACCCTGTATATTTCTTTCAATTATAGAACTCAATGAATCTGATATAAACGGTCATTTAGACACATGTTTTCTCAATCGATTCATGTCAACAATAAATCGATATCTCGAATGGTTTCGGAAATATTGAGTTTTTTATACAGGCGTGTCAAAGTTTTTTTGGATTTTTTTAATTTTAGACGACGCTGAAACTATACATTTATTGTGGAGATATGCGAAAATTTAGCAATATATGCAACGTTTCTCTTTTGATTTTCATGTATTACAACGTTGCCATGTCACAATTTTTAATATAATAAATTTAAATAGTGATATTTGTCAAGAAAAAATTACTCAAACTTTAACCCTGTATATTTCTTTCAATTATGGAACTCAATGAATCTGATATAAACGGTCATTTAGACACATGTTTTCTCAATCGATTGATATCAAAAATAAAACGATATCTCGAATGGTTTCGGAAATATCGAATTTTTTATACAGACATGTCAAATTTTTTTTGGATTTTTTTAATTTTAGACAACGCTGAAACTATACATTTATTGTGGAGATATGCGAAAATTTAGCAATATATGCAACGTTTCTCTTTTGATTTTCATGTATTACAACGTTGCCATGTCACAATTTTTAATATAATAAATTTAAATAGTGATATTTGTCAAGAAAAAATTACTCAAACTTTAACCCTGTATATTTCTTTCAATTATGGAACTCAATGAATCTGATATAAACGGTCATTTAGACACATGTTTTCTCAATCGATTGATGTCAAAAATAAAACGATATCTCGAATGGTTTCGGAAATATTGAGTTTTTTATACAGGCGTGTCAAATTTTTTTTGGATTTTTTTAATTTTAGACAACGCTGAAACTATACATTTATTGTGGAGATATGCGAAAATTTATGCAATATATGCAACGTTTCTCTTTTGATTTTCATGTATTACAACGTTGCCATGTCACAATTTTTAATATAATAAATTTAAATAGTGATATTTGTCAAGAAAAAATTACTCAAACTTTAACCCTGTATATTTCTTTCAATTATGGAACTGAATGAATCTGATATAAACGGTCATTTAGACACATGTTTTCTCAATCGATTGATGTCAAAAATAAAACGATATCTCGAATGGTTTCGGAAATATCGAATTTTTTATACAGACATGTCAAATTTTTTTTGGATTTTTTTAATTTTAGACAACGCTGAAACTATACATTTATTGTGGAGATATGCGAAAATTTATGCAATATATGCAACGTTTCTCTTTTGATTTTCATGTATTACAACGTTGCCATGTCACAATTTTTAATATAATAAATTTAAATAGTGATATTTGTCAAGAAAAAATTACTCAAACTTTAACCCTGTATATTTCTTTCAATTATGGAACTCAATGAATCTGATATAAACGGTCATTTAGACACATGTTTTCTCAATCGATTGATGTCAAAAATAAATCGATATCTCGAATGGTTTCGGAAATATTGGGTTTTTTATACAGGCGTGTCAAATTTTTTTTGGATTTTTTTAATTTTAGACGACGCTGAAACTATACATTTATTGTGGAGATATGCGAAAATTCATGCAATATATGCAACGTTTCTCTTTTGATTTTCATGTATTACAACGTTGCCATGTCACAATTTTTAATATAATAAATTTAAATAGTGATATTTGTCAAGAAAAAATTACTCAAACTTTAACCCTGTATATTTCTTTCAATTATGGAACTCAATGAATCTGATATAAACGGTCATTTAGACACATGTTTTCTCAATCGATTCATGTCAAAAATAAATCGATATCTCGAATGGTTTCGGAAATATTGAGTTTTTTATACAGGCATGTCAAATTTTTTTTGGATTTTTTTAATTCTAGACAACGCTGAAACTATACATTTATTGTGAAGATATGCGAAAATTTATGCAATATATGCAACGTTTCTCTTTTGATTTTCATGTATTACAACGTTGTCATGTCACAATTTTTAATACAATAAATTTAAATATTGATATTTTCAAAAAAAAAAGTTACTCAATCTTTAACCCTGTATATTTCTTTCAATTATGGAACTCAATGAATCTGATATAAACGGTCATTTAGACACATGTTTTCTCAATCGATTCATGTCAAAAATAAATCGATATCTCGAATGGTTTCGGAAATATTGAGTTTTTTATACAGGCATGTCAAATTTTTTTTGGATTTTTTTAATTCTAGACAACGCTGAAACTATACATTTATTGTGAAGATATGCGAAAATTTATGCAATATATGCAACGTTTCTCTTTTGATTTTCATGTATTACAACGTTGTCATGTCACAATTTTTAATACAATAAATTTAAATATTGATATTTTCAAAAAAAAAAGTTACTCAAACTTTAACCCTGTATATTTCTTTCAATTATGGAACTCAATGAATCTGATATAAACGGTCATTTAGACACATGTTTTCTCAATCGATTCATGTCAAAAATAAATCGATATCTCGAATGGTTTCGGAAATATTGAGTTTTTTATACAGGCATGTCAAATTTTTTTTGGATTTTTTTAATTCTAGACAACGCTGAAACTATACATTTATTGTGAAGATATGCGAAAATTTATGCAATATATGCAACGTTTCTCTTTTGATTTTCATGTATTACAACGTTGTCATGTCACAATTTTTAATACAATAAATTTAAATATTGATATTTTCAAAAAAAAAAGTTACTCAATCTTTAACCCTGTATATTTCTTTCAATTATGGAACTCAATGAATCTGATATAAACGGTCATTTAGACACATGTTTTCTCAATCGATTCATGTCAACAATAAATCGATATCTCGAATGATTTCGGAAATATTGAATTTTTTATACAGGCTTGTCCAAATTTTTTCGAAAAATGCATACTCTTTGAATTATTGATTTTTTTGTAAAAAATTTGACCCCTGCAGACCCTTATAAATTTTTTTTTTACGAGGATACCCTTAAAGATATGGAAATGATTTCTAATCGCTTGGTTTAAGCAAGGTCAGACGCATTTGAATCTATGTTGGAAAATTTTTCATTTTATACAGGGTGCGTATAAAAAGTGTTCAAAGTTTAACTTCATAAATTTCTTTATTTTTGTAAATAGAACCACCCGGTTTCTTCCATTTGAATGCATTCAGGAGTGAAAAATAAGGCAAATTTACAGAAAACGTTTAATATCTGGATAACGCTAAGTTTCAGTATTTTATAACCGATGAATGGGTTTAATAACCGAGTTTAAAATTTAATTATAGATTTAGGTACCTGAATTTTCATTATAAGCAAATTTGAGGCGTGCTGAATAGAGGGTTTGCGAATTTTTTTGTATAACCCCCCTGGTAGGGCTGAAAAAAAATTTAAAGTGTTTCTTATAATTTTTGAAAAAGTAGAAAAAGTTAGAAGTTTTAGCACTAAAATGGCCCTTTGATTGTAGTGATATTTACAAAGTTATAGGGTGGAATATGAGGGTTGGAATTACCGCTGAAAAACTGCGTTTTTCTCAATATGATTAATATCTTAAATTTTTTTTCGAGAAAACATTTTTGACGAATTAATTTATTTTAAATCCGTAATTTTCATCCCTCAAGCTCCAGCCACCCTAATCTTGTAAATATTAGTGAAACCTGAAAACTTCGAGGGTTATTTTTGTGGAAAATTATGAGATTTACAACTTTGATTCAAGGTTTTTCTATAACTCTCGATTTTTTTTTCGAAATTTAGGAAAAACCGATGGAATGATACCAAAAAAGTTGGACACTTCGACGTAAAAGGAAATTTTTCTAAACGCAGTTAACAAGCATTCGAAATTTGTCTTTTTTGAGTTGATTCTCTTTCGTTTTGGCTCGTAGGAAACAATTTTAGTCAACAAAGTGAAAAAATTATAGGAAATTTCCCGTAATATGGGATTCCAATGGTAGAAAAAGACGCGGTAGGCCTAGGCAAAGACCTAAAGCAGAATCGGACTTATAAACTGACAAGATTAGACAGAAAATAAGCTAAAATTTGTAGATATGAATCAATTGGACTGATCCGCCCCAACTAGAGGATGTAGAAACCTCTGTTTGAGGCGAAATCCTCTATTATAACATGGGGAAACTACATGTAAACGTTGTCGGTGGATGACACGAATAGTTAACTCACCTTACAAAAATTTCGAAAGTGAACCAAGCGTTGCAAATGCATTCGATGTAAAAGAAAGCGATGTGCGCGTCCGTATCGACTTTATCGAAATAATAGTTGGTACCGTTTTCCGGTGTACGCACGCTTACCAACCTGATAGACGGTACTTTCATGTCGGGGTGAGTTTTCAAACAAAACGACAGTATAGAAACGCATATGAAGAATACTGACACAACTCCAATTACCTAAAAAAAAAACTTGTCAGTTTTTGGCGAGTTTTTCAGTTTTTTTGCTTACTTTTGCCGCTGTAGATGAATAAGGTTCATCGAATAACGACCAAATTTTCGGTTTAACTATCTGCCACCAAGATAAAGTCCCTCTATAATAATCTTCTTCGAATCCGAATTTTCTTGCTATTTCTTCGTCGCTAGGTTTTTCTGTATCTAAATCTAACCTATCTAAAACCGCCAAAGTTTCTTGGGTATCCCTGTGCTACAGAAAACACGTTCAAAAACTAGTTCTAAGAGTCAATTCTATACAGGGTGTCCCACGACGAGTTTAAACTATATGGCAAAATACTCATAGTAAAATCATGAAGTCGACTGTAACTTTGTTATTTTGAATAGAACACCCTGTATGTTAATACATTTATGAAATCTACGTGAAATTTCAATACACTTTTGTCTGAAAACTTTTTTCGAAAAATGTATACTTTTTGAGTTATTGATTCTTTTGTAAAAAATTTGACCGTTGCAGACCCTTATAAATTATTTTTTTACGAGAATACCCTCGAAGATATGAAAATGGTTTCTGTTCGGTTGCTTTTAACATGGTCAGACGTATTTGAACCTATGTTGGAAAATTTTTCATTTCATACAGGGTGTGTATAAAAAGTGTTCAAAGTTTAACTCCATAAATATCAAATTTCTTTATTTTTTTAAATAGAATCACCCAGTTTTTTCCATTTTAATGCATTTATTCTGAAGGTATGCGAAAATTTATATAATTTTATGTATTTTGTATCGAAAAATCCGAAAATCATATTAGTTCCCAGATCAAATCTACCGCTTTCCAGAAAATCCAATTTACATCAATTTTCCGCATATAATATTTTTTTTTTTCAGCAACTGATATCCTTTTTGAACCACTCGTATAAAACAAAATGATTCTACATAAATTTAACAGAATCTGAAACAATTTTTTCTTTTTTTTTCACAACAATGAGGTCCCTCATTGAAATCAGAAATTTTTTTACATAACCTCAAACTCTATGTTATATAATTCGCTTTATACGATCACAATTAAGCTGTTGCATTTTTTTTCTGATCGTATCAACGTTTTTCTTTCGATTTTTATGTATCACAACGTTGCCATGTCACAATTTTAGATACAATAAATTTAAATAGTGATATTTGTCAAGAAAAAATTACTCAAACTTTAACCCTGTATATTTCTTTCAATTATGGAACTGAATGAATCTGATATAAACGGTCATTTAGACACATGTTTTCTCAATCGATTCGTGTCAAAAATAAAACGATATCTCGAAATGTTTCGGAAATATCGAATTTTTTATACAGGCGTGTCAAATTTTTTTTGGATTTTTTAATTTTAGACAACGCTGAAACTATACATTTATTGTGAAGATATGCGAAAATTTATGCAATATATGCAACGTTTCTCTTTTGATTTTCATGTATTACAACGTTGCCATGTAACAATGTTAAATACAATAAATTTAAATAGTGATATTTTCAAAAAAAAAAATTACTCAAATTTTAACCCTGTATATTTCTTTCAATTATGGAACTCAATGAATCTGATATAAACGGTCATTTAGACACATGTTTTCTCAATCGATTCATGTCGAAAATAAAACGATATCTCGAATGGTTTCGGAAATATCGAATTTTTTATACAGGCGTGTCAAATTTTTTTTGGATTTTTTAATTTTAGACAACGCTGAAACTATACATTTATTGTGAAGATATGCGAAAATTTATGCAATATATGCAACGTTTCTCTTTTGATTTTCATGTATTACAACGTTGCCATGTCACAATGTTAAATACAATAAATTTAAATAGTGATATTTTCAAAAAAAAAAATTACTCAAATTTTAACCCTGTATATTTCTTTCAATTATGGAACTCAATGAATCTGATATAAACGGTCATTTAGACACATGTTTTCTCAATCGATTCATGTCAAAAATAAAACGATATCTCGAATGGTTTCGGAAATATTGGGTATACAGGCGTGTCAAATTTTTTTCGAAAAATGCATACTCTTTGAGTTATTGATTTTTTTGTAAAAAATTTGACCGTTGCAGACCCTTATAAATTATTTTTTTACGAAGTAACCCTTGAAGATATGAAAATGGTTTCTGGTTGCTTGGTTTAAACAAGGTCAGACGTATTTGAATCTATGTTGGAAAATTTTTCATTTTATACAGGGTGTGTATAAAAAGTGTTCAAAGTTCAACTCTAAAATTTACAGAAAACGTTTAATATCTGGATAACGCTAAGTTTTAGGTATAGGAAAGTATACATGAATTTGCCTTATTTTTTATCTCTGAATGCATTAAAATAGAAAAAACCGGGTGGTTCTATTTAAAAAAATGAAAAAAATTTGATATATATGAATTTAAACTTTGAACACTTTTCATACACACCCTGTATGAAATGAAAAATTTTCCAACATATGTTCAAATACGTCTGACCATGTTAAAAGCAACCGAACAGAAACCATTTTCATATCTTCGAGGGTATTCTCGTAAAAAAATAATTTATAAGGGTCTGCAACGGTCAAATTTTTTACAAAAAAATCAATAACTCAAAAAGTATGCATTTTTCGAAAAAAGTTTTCAGACAAAACTATACTAAAATTTCACGTAGATTTCAAAAATATATTAATATACAGTGTTCTATTCAAAATAACAAAGTTACAGTCGCCTTCCGGTAGAACCGGAAGTCAGCGATCTTTAAAAATATTTTAGTTAAAAATATCGTGTCCGAAAACCCAAACGTAGAAATTTTTGATGATTTTACTATAAGTATTTTGCCATATATAGATAGTTATAACTCATCATGGGACACCCTGTATATATATATATATATATATATATATATATATATATATATATATATATACTACTGGTCAAAAGTTTTTGCCCACCTTGTAGTTTGCGTAACACACAACAAATAAAATAAATACCTGGTATTTAGTCTTCTACCTCCAAACCATCACCGAGCCTCCGCCATACTTGCAAGTTTTAACTTGTCGCACTCACAGACAAAATATAAACTTGCCCTCGTATAACAAATAATTTTTTTGAGACACAGACCCACCATCACTTGACAATATGAAAGAGAAATTTGTTTCATTTTGAAATTTATCGAAGAAATTACGGGGTGGACAAAAACTATTGACCTATAGTGTATATACAGGATGTACCAATATTATGAGAATCTTAAATATATGGGCTATCTTTAGATATTATTAAGAAAAATGATAAGTTACACATTTTAATATTATTTCGTTATATACAGAGTGTTGTATAAGTACGTTACAATCCTCACGTGTTTCTTTTATAGTACATATAAGAAAAAAATTCTTTTCAACCTTAAATTAATTATTTCCTCATTTGTATACGAGGTGTATACGTTTTCTTTAACCTTTTTTTTATAATATCAAATAATTACATAAACTATAATTTTTTTAATTACTTTTAGGACGTTCTGTATGTCTATTTGATAAAAACACATGTATACCGGTTGTCTCACGAAATAAAATAACAGAAATTGTTTTATTCGAACGTTCTAGATGATTTTATATTATAATTACCTGCGTGTAGGTCATCCAACAACAAGGTTCTACTTGATTGGCATCCAATCCCCAAAATTCCAACTCTTCTTCGAACAACGGTCCGCAAACGTCAGATGGATAATGCAATTTACCCGTTCTGTAATTAAAATTTATTTTTTGAATTTACACACATTCGAAATGACCCTCGTATCTACAAGTTACGTAAACAGAAACAAATAGAAGTAGGACTCTTACCGATAATAATTCAAAACTTGCGCAAAAACTCCTGGGTGTCTATCGAAGAAGAATTCGTTGAGTATAGGGTCGTAATTACCTAGGGCTTCTGTAAGCCTCGAAAGTCTGGTGGCAGGTATTTTCTTGAGCGTTGCTTTGTACGTTTCGTGTCGAATACCACCGACGTTGAGAACGACGCGGTTTTCCGCGTCCATGTTACTGGAATTCATTTCTGGAATAAAAAAAAATGTCACTTCTAGTCTGCTATAAACCAACAATGAGGTATTAAAAGTTTTAGCACGTTCCAAATAAATGCATTGCAGAATTACTGATAAACGATGTAAAATACTACACTTGACAAACAAGATTCTTAAAGATCTAAATTTCTTTAAACAATTTTTTTCATTTTGATAACCCGCCAATGTTTTCTCTCCCTTGGGGATTAATTATGAAATGAAAGGAAACGTGTGTTATGCCCACGAGCCAGTGTCAACACAGATGGGCCCGTCGATAGCCTCAAGATAAAATTTTCCATTGTTACGAGCTTGCTATTCTTCTTTTTTTCTATTACGTTCGACTGTATGGATAAAATTTTCTTTTATATTAAAATATAGGTTAGGTTAGGTTTAATATAATCTATACTATTTGTCATTATTCTACAGATTAAAACCTCCCAAAATTTTTCTTTATGCCCGCTCCAGACTCTCACGATACGCCTCCTCGATACAAATCTTGGCGAGTGAACATGAACACTCTCGATTTATTCAGTTGCTCGCTTCGTTTACTGCGAAATGAATAATTCAAGTGACGTTTATACCTTAAAAGGATTTATACTCCACCTTAAATAAAAAAATTTAGTACTTATGTTTGTTCCTTTATACACCTACATATCAAGGAACGATTTGTTTGTGGGATTGTGGCAGTCAAACGTGAAAGTGTACTCTTTTTAATATGTATATTCGGAGCTTTTCAATATGTGGTCGATATATTCTAAAAATCGGAATATATAATATAAAAAGTGTTTGATTGTCACAATCCCACAACAAATACGTTTAAAAACTAGTAGACATGAATTTTTTCCAATTTAACTATATTATTTAATGCTCTACGTATCCGATCTTATGCCCTATTTATTTTATTTTCATACTCGTCCTTTCACTCTGAATTTCCTCAACTTTGTTGCTTGTGTCTCTGTCTTTGGTGAAATATTCTTGATACTCAATCATATTAATTCTTCGTTCAGTTGAATTTTTTACTTGTCTTTCTTTTATATGTTTCTGGTACTAACAGGTACCCCCTCCCCTCTACTCTATATGTCTAATTTTATTTTTATTTTATTAATTTTCGTTTTGTTTTAGTCACTATTATGCCTAGATAATATTCTTCAGTTTAATTGTTGACGTCATATTTTCTTAGAACTTCCATCAACATAATTATTCAAATAACCTTGTATATCTCTATTATAAATACGTATATAATTTGTTTGTCTTTATATATACATCGGTATATTATAATAAAATATTGTAACTATTAGGTATATATGTTGTTTATGTTACATGCATGTCGGTATATTATAACAAAATAGAATGACATACAAAACTTTTATTGCTAATATCTTAAACCATAGATCTATACATATTCTTTTTATATTGTACAAGTATATTTAGGGTTGTGAAACAGTCAATTACCATGTCCGTTGACGTGGTTAACCTAAAATTAATTGCAGTAATTCGATCTGATTGTACCTCGCTGATGAATCTAGCTATTTAGTCCAGTCAAATTAGACTTGTTTCAGAAGAAAATTAATACATGGATGCCACATGTTTTTTCTTGTTCACTACGATTACTCTGAAAAATGAAGGTCATAAATTTTGATGGAATTGTTTGTATCACTATTTAAAGGAACAAAATTAGGTTTTTATTATTTTTTGGAAAAAACTAAGGCTCGAATTAATTTTGTCAATTAATCACGTTAAAACGGCTAAATTTTAGCTTTTCAATTTATTATGTATTGAAAAAATCCATTTTACAACAACATACATACATTTTTCCTCCAAAATGATTTTTCTCAAACCAATTTGACTGGACTAATTAATAATCAGTTGGCAATTGTAATTTGCTATACAACGAATCAAATTTGAATTTAATAACGTCAATCATGCGATTTGAAATTCATCCTTATTTCATTAAATTATTTTAAACTTACATTATATTTATTATTATCGGTATATTGGAAGGAAAACGATTGGCAACATCGTACATTTCTATCTATGACTGTTATGTGGTGGTACGCTTGCGTTTCTACGCCAATTGTAGTTACTGAAAAAATTACCACGTGGCAACGCTGGGTACGAGTATACACGATCTATGGTCATTACTGTGTTTGCATATTTCATGCTAGTTTCAAAGGCATGTGATTAAAGATTTTATTGTTTGGAAGTTGTGGACATTTCAACACAAAGATTATGCTCGGTACAATTCTCATGCATCTTTAATAAAGTTGAGATAAATGGGAAACTGTTGGAAGAAATGTCAACGTCTTTTTTTTTTTAAATAACTTTCGAACTAAACATTTTTAGTGTTTTTTTTTGAGGTATTAAAGTGCTGAAAGTTCAGGGAAAAGTAGGGATTACGATGTTTTTTATACAGGCCAAAATCGGGTGATATCAGATAAATAGTTTACATAAAATAAAGTAGAAACGTACACAAAAGAAATGGAAACGTTATTTAACTCTATTTGAAGAATTTAGCTGTTTTTTTTCCATACTTTAGCATATATGATCGATATCTTAATTTCTATTTTTTCTTCTATTCATAAATTTAGATATGTCGGTCAAAAAATGTATGAGTTATGATTTTTTTTTTAATTTTTCGTTTTTTTACCATTTTCTCAGAATCTACTTATCCAATAAAGATGTTAAACCTCTCATTTTGTAGGTATTTTCATTGTCTAGAACTGATACTAATTAATCATTTCGATTGCTCTAATAAATTTAGAGTTTTGATAGAGAAAATGCATTTTTCGCATTAAATTGATTAAAATACTAGTTTTTTGTCAAAATAACGCAAATTTGCATCAATTCATTTTGGCCTAATCCTGTATACTCTTCTATATGATTCGTATATCAATGAAAAAGATTCTTATTACATTTAAAAAACTGCAAATATGAAAAATAATGAAATAATTTTTATATTCAATCATATTCTAGTGCTGTTTTACAAAGAATAAAAAAACCAGATGCTTCCAATATAAATATGCTTCTGGCTAAATTCCAATTTCGTCCGCTACATCATAATCACTTTGGATTTTATAAAAATATGAAATTGCGTTCCGTTTTGGTTGCCTCGATTTTTCATAAACCTGTTTTCACTTGTACTGCAACGAATTTGACGCTCCAGGTCAAAGAAAAAAAATTAAACACGAAATTTCACAATATCTCCAATCTCTTGCAAAAAAAAACAATTAAGGCCAGCATAGTATGAATGCACTCTTCCGGTAGTTATTGACCCGCCCTCGTATCTAAACTATCAAAATCTTCAAATAATATTGCGTTGTTGCCATATAAAACGAAACAGATTTTTAAAAGAGGTATTTTTATATAACATACCCTGTATAATATTTGAGCATTATTAATAGATAAAAAGAACTTTATTATAGAGAAAATTCTATTCATATTTGTGCTACACTAAGATAAGTCTTTTATTCTTATAGAAACTTTCATACATTGATCAGCTTCTACACGTGAATGGATCAAATATATTTCCGTATGGAGCTTTTATATTTCAAGATACGGTTTCAATGCTTCTTGTATATACGGATTACTTTTTTAGTTTCTCATTCGAATTTGAAATATGATATGGACTTATACCTAGATGTTAGTTTAACAAAAGATGAGAAAATCGAAATTATAGGGAAAAATTCATCGATTTATGAAATATAACTAACACAAATTGTTTTTAGGCTATTAACCCCGAAGACGTCAACTTAACTATGTACATAGTTGCCAGGTCGTGAAAAAAGAAACCAAACAATATCAATAATTTCCAATATAAAATTTTATATTGGAAATTAATCTAAAGCAGTGATTTCAAGATATTGATAATACTTCATATTCTCATAGCTAAATAACTTCAAAATCAATATCCTTTTTATTAAATTACTACAAATGTAGTTTCCTCCATTTTGTTTCACCACAAACTATCTCTTTGTTTATTACAAACTTTTCAATCGATAGGTATTATACTAACTTCCCGTTAATATTTTGGCTTAAATTTTACATTCTCACTTAGTTCTCATGACAATGAGAATATGAATCAATTAAAATATCCAACAATTAAATATTCAATTAATTATAATTAATAAATTAAATTTATTTATATTTGTTCGTTCAGTATTCCGTCCGTCCTATTTGAGTGACCGCATACATTTAGAAAAATTGACCTCCATAATGTTATGGCGAATACAAAAATTCATTTATAAAAAAAAAAACCAAAGCTAAAATTGAAAAATAAGTACAGGATCCGTAACGGTTCTTATACTATATTAGTCGTATGTATGAAATTTATTTGCCCCATAACTCATATTAGTAGTGAAAATGGAAATATTTACGCACACGATAAAGAAACAGTAGCTATATCGTCCAATCTTTGATATGTTTTTGGGTACACTGAACCAATGTTGCCATATTATAACTAAAATTAACGAGAAAATGTAACACAAATACGCTTCCTAATAGAAACTAATTCTTATTCCTTTATAATTAAGTCTAATACTAAAATATAACAGATTTGTTAAATGTATATTGAATTCAATGAAAACGTAAGATTTTTATTTTGAACGTAACAACATGGCAACACTGAAATATAATTAAGAACGCGCGCTAGCGCTGCTAAAAGTTCTCGTGTCTTGTACAGTCTTGTGCAAGAGATTTATCCCAATTCGATTTTGACCTTTACACATTTTATTATGGAAACAAAATAACTAAATTTTGTACCAATTTAAAATACGTACGTTAAATAGATAAGTACGGAGTAAATGATTTGTGAATGGACAAACTTTTTGATGCTAATGTACCAAATGTGTTAAAATGTTAAATCTCTCTTTAGACACAACGCTTCTGCTTGGAACAGAATATCAGTACACATTTTACTATTGATATAGATCAATGGTTGGGTGTGTAATGTACACATTAAGCTTCTAACGTGATTCAGAATATGCAAACTATCAGTTACAAGGTGTTTATTGAAATTGAAGAGGTTTTTGTGTTAATTTGAATTATTTATGATTATCTTCATAATTTTTTACAAATATTTAGTAGAATACATATAAAAATCAACATGGAAACTTTTTAAAATTAAATAAACGTACTACTGGATGTGATAGGGATTTGGTGATTAATGATAATCAGTTGAAATAATAATGTCTCTGTAAACGCTATAGGACGTTTAAATAAATTTTCTAATATACTGAAACTTTAATATCTACAGAGTGCAATGACGAAATAGTACAAAAGGAAATGAAAATGTTGTGGCGTAACTGGTATCATTGAAAAACGATTGTACCATCTTGTTCTATCAAAATGATAAATGATCCATCTGATTGTTATAGCATATCTCATTACGTAACAAAAACTTTATTTTGGATGGTCGCCAGAGCTTTTAACTAAATTAAATCACTCAAGTTTTCTATTTGAATTTAATATTGTTTTCGTGTTAATATCATTTGTTTTCGTAAAAACTTTTTCAGTGAACATCATACAGTGTGGATCGTTTAAATTAGAGAAACGTGAAAAAAATCTGATTTTAACAGTGTTAAATAATAGGGTTATAATATACTTATAGAGTTAGTTATATAAAAGCATTGTTAGGTTGATTTTTTGTTATGAGATAATTGCGTTACTAGGTAGGACAGAGTAGACTGAAGGTCATTCGCTGTAGTTGGATGTAGAAGACTAGAAAAGTTGTTGGTAGCTCCTCAAAGACTGTTCAGTATTTCGCAGTTTCGAGTATATGTGTTTAATTCAAAAACTACCGAACGGATTTTCACGTAGTTTTCACTAATAGATAGAGTGATTCAAAAGGAATATTTTTATGTATGATAAGTCAAGGTTCCGTGGAAATTAGTGGAGATATCTACATTTTATTAAACAAAGATCTATGCAGCCTCGGCGGTTTCGTATATTCGTGTTTAATTCAAAAACAACCGAACGGATTTTCACGTAGTTTTCACTAATAGATAGAGTGATTCAAAAGGAATATTTTTATGTATAATAAGTCAAGGTTCCGTGGAAATTAGTGGAGATATCACATTTTATAAAACAAAGATCTATGCAGCTACGGGGGTTTCGTATATTCGTGTTTAATTCAAAAACAACCGAACGGATTTTCACGTAGTTTTCACTAATAGATAGAGTGATTCAAAAGGAATATTTTTATGTATAATAAGTCAAGGTTCCGTGAAAATTAGTGGAGATATCTACATATTATTAAACAAAGATCTATGCAGCTACGGCGGTTTCGTATATTCGTGTTTAATTCAAAAACTACCGAACGGATTTTCACGTAGTTTTCACTAATAGATAGAGTGATTCAAAAGGAATATTTTTATGTATAATAAGTCAAGGTTCCGTGGAAATTAGTGGAGATATCTACATATTATTAAACAAAGATCTATGCAGCTACGGCGGTTTCGTATATTCGTGTTTAATTCAAAAACTACCGAACGGATTTTCACGTAGTTTTCACTAGTAGATAGAGTGATTCGAAAGGAATATTTTTATGTATGATAAGTCAAGGTTCCGTGGAAATTAGTGGAGATATCACATTTTATAAAACAAAGATCTATGCAGCTACGGCGGTTTCGTATATTCGTGTTTAATTCAAAAACTACCGAACGGATTTTCACGTAGTTTTCACTAATGAATAGAGTGATTCGAAAGGAATATTTTTATGTATAATAAGTCAAGGTTCCGTGGAAATTAGTGGAGATATCACATTTTATAAAACAAAGATCTATGCAGCTACGGCGGTTTCGTATATTCGTGTTTAATTCAAAAACTACCGAACGGATTTTCACGTAGTTTTCACTAATAGATAGAGTAATTCAAAAGGAATATTTTGGTGTATGATAAGTCAAGGTTCCGTGGAAATTAGTGGAGATATCTACATATTATTAAACAAAGATCTATGCAGCTACGGCGGTTTCGTATATTCGTGTTTAATTCAAAAACTACCGAACGTATTTTCACGTAGTTTTCACTAATAGATAGAGTGATTCAAAAGGAATATTTTTATGTATGATAAGTCAAGGTTCCGTGGAAATTAGTGAAGATATCTACATTTTATTAAACAAAGATCTATGCAGCCTCGGCGGTTTCGTATATTCGTGTTTAATTCAAAAACTACCGAACGGATTTTCACGTAGTTTTCACTAATAGATAGAGTGATTCAAAAGGAATATTTTTATGTATAATAAGTCAAGGTTCCGTGAAAATTAGTGGAGATATCTACATATTATTAAACAAAGATCTATGCAGCTACGGCGGTTTCGTATATTCGTGTTTAATTCAAAAACTACCGAACGGATTTTCACGTAGTTTTCACTAATAGATAGAGTGATTCAAAAGGAATATTTTTATGTATAATAAGTCAAGGTTCCGTGGAAATTAGTGGAGATATCTACATATTATTAAACAAAGATCTATGCAGCTACGGCGGTTTCGTATATTCGTGTTTAATTCAAAAACTACCGAACGGATTTTCACGTAGTTTTCACTAATAGATAGAGTGATTCAAAAGGAATATTTTTATGTATAATAAGTCAAGGTTCTGTGGAAATTAGTGGAGATATCTACATATTATTAAACAAAGATCTATGCAGCTTCGGCGGATTCGTATATTCGTGTTTAATTCAAAAACTACCGAACGGATTTTCACGTAGTTTTCACTAGTAGATAGAGTGATTCGAAAGGAATATTTTTATGTATGATAAGTCAAGGTTCCGTGGAAATTAGTGGAGATATCACATTTTATAAAACAAAGATCTATGCAGCTACGGCGGTTTCGTATATTCGTGTTTAATTCAAAAACTACCGAACGGATTTTCACGTAGTTTTCACTAATAAATAGAGTGATTCGAAAGGAATATTTTTATGTATAATAAGTCAAGGTTCCGTGGAAATTAGTGGAGATATCACATTTTATAAAACAAAGATCTATGCAGCTACGGCGGTTTCGTATATTCGTGTTTAATTCAAAAACTACCGAACGGATTTTCACGTAGTTTTCACTAATAAATAGAGTGATTCGAAAGGAATATTTTTATGTATAATAAGTCAAGGTTCCGTGGAAATTAGTGGAGATATCACATTTTATAAAACAAAGATCTATGCAGCTACGGCGGTTTCGTATATTCGTGTTTAATTCAAAAACTACCAAACGGATTTTCACGTAGTTTTCACTAATAGATAGAGTAATTCAAAAGGAATATTTTGGTGTATGATAAGTCAAGGTTCCGTGGAAATTAGTGGAGATATCTACATATTATTAAACAAAGATCTATGCAGCTACGGCGGTTTCGTATATTCGTGTTTAATTCAAAAACTACCGAACGGATTTTCACGTAGTTTTCACTAATAGATAGAGTGATTCAAAAGGAATATTTTTATGTATAATAAGTTAAGGTTCCGTGGAAATTAGTGGAGATATCACATTTTATAAAACAAAGATCTATGCAGCTACGGCGGTTTCGTATATTCGTGTTTAATTCAAAAACTACCGAACGGATTTTCACGTAGTTTTCACTAATAAATAGAGTGATTCGAAAGGAATATTTTTATGTATAATAAGTCAAGGTTCCGTGGAAATTAGTGGAGATATCACATTTTATAAAACAAAGATCTATGCAGCTACGGCGGTTTCGTATATTCGTGTTTAATTCAAAAACTACCGAACGGATTTTCACGTAGTTTTCACTAATAAATAGAGTGATTCGAAAGGAATATTTTTATGTATAATAAGTCAAGGTTCCGTGGAAATTAGTGGAGATATCACATTTTATAAAACAAAGATCTATGCAGCTACGGCGGTTTCGTATATTCGTGTTTAATTCAAAAACTACCGAACGGATTTTCACGTAGTTTTCACTAATAGATAAAGTGATTCAAAAGGAATATTTTGGTGTATGATAAGTCAAGGTTCCGTGGAAATTAGTGGAGATATCTACATATTATTAAACAAAGATCTATGCAGCTACGGCGGTTTCGTATATTCGTGTTTAATTCAAAAACTACCGAACGGATTTTCACGTAGTTTTCACTAATAGATAGAGTGATTCAAAAGGAATATTTTTATGTATAATAAGTCAAGGTTCCGTGGAAATTAGTGGAGATATCACATTTTATAAAACAAAGATCTATGCAGCTACGGCGGTTTCGTATATTCGTGTTTAATTCAAAAACTACCGAACGGATTTTCACGTAGTTTTCACTAATAAATAGAGTGATTCGAAAGGAATATTTTTATGTATAATAAGTCAAGGTTCCGTGGAAATTAGTGGAGATATCTACATTTTATTAAACAAAGATCTATGCAGCTACGGCGGTTTCGTATATTCGTGTTTAATTCAAAAACTACCGAACGGATTTTCACGTAGTTTTCACTAATAAATAGAGTGATTCAAAAGGAATATTTTTATGTATAATAAGTCAAGGTTCCGTGGAAATTAGTGGAGATATCACATTTTATAAAACAAAGATCTATGCAGCTACGGCGGTTTCGTATATTCGTGTTTAATTCAAAAACTACCAAACGGATTTTCACGTAGTTTTCACTAATAAATAGAGTGATTCGAAAGGAATATTTTTATGTATAATAAGTCAAGGTTCCGTGGAAATTAGTGGAGATATCACATTTTATAAAACAAAGATCTATGCAGCTACGGGGGTTTCGTATATTCGTGTTTAATTCAAAAACTACCGAACGGATTTTCACGTAATTTCCACTAGTAGATAGAGTGATTCAAAAAGAATATTTTTATGTATAATAAGTCAAGGTTCTGTGGGAATTAGTGGAGATATCTACATTTTATTAAACAAAGATCTATGCAGCTACGGCGGTTTCGTATATTCGTGTTTAATTCAAAAACTACCGAACGGATTTTCACGTAGTTTTCACTAATAGATAGAGTGATTCAAAAGGAATATTTTTATGTATAATAAGTCAAGGTTCTGTGGAAATTAGTGGAGATATCTACATATTATTAAACAAAGATCTATGCAGCTTCGGCGGATTCGTATATTCGTGTTTAATTCAAAAACTAGCGAACGGATTTTCACGTAATTTCCACTAGTAGATAGAGTGATTCAAAAGGAATATTTTGGTGTATGATAAGTCAAGGTTCCGTGGAAATTAGTGGAGATATCTACATATTATTAAACAAAGATCTATGCAGCTTCGGCGGATTCGTATATTCGTGTTTAATTCAAAAACTACCGAACGGATTTTCACGTAATTTCCACTAGTAGATAGAGTGATTCAAAAGGAATATTTTGGTGTATGATAAGTCAAGGTTCCGTGGAAATTAGTGGAGATATCTACATATTATTAAACAAAGATCTATGCAGCTTCGGCGGATTCGTATATTCGTGTTTAATTCAAAAACTACCGAACGGATTTTCACGTAGTTTTCACTAATAGATAGAGTGATTCAAAAGGAATATTTTTATGTATGATAAGTCAAGGTTCCGTGGAAATTAGTGGAGATATCCACATTTTATTAAACAAAGATCTATGCAGCCTCGGCGGTTTCGTATATTCGTGTTTAATTCAAAAACTACCAAATGGATTTTCACGTAGTTTTCACTAATAGATAGAGTGATTCAAAAGGAATATTTTTATGTATAATAAGTCAAGGTTCCGTGGAAATTAGTGGAGATATCTACATATTATTAAACAAAGATCTATGCAGCTACGGCGGTTTCGTATATTCGTGTTTAATTCAAAAACTACCGAACGGATTTTCACGTAGTTTTCACCAATAGATAGAGTGATTCAAAAGGAATATTTTTATGTATAATAAGTCAAGGTTCTGTGGAAATTAGTGGAGATATCTACATATTATTAAACAAAGATCTATGCAGCTTCGGCGGATTCGTATATTCGTGTTTAATTCAAAAACTACCGAACGGATTTTCACGTAGTTTTCACTAGTAGATAGAGTGATTCGAAAGGAATATTTTTATGTATGATAAGTCAAGGTTCCGTGGAAATTAGTGGAGATATCACATTTTATAAAACAAAGATCTATGCAGCTACGGGGGTTTCGTATATTCGTGTTTAATTCAAAAACTACCGAACGGATTTTCACGTAATTTCCACTAGTAGATAGAGTGATTCAAAAGGAATATTTTTATGTATAATAAGTCAAGGTTCTGTGGAAATTAGTGGAGATATCTACATATTATTAAACAAAGATCTATGCAGCTTCGGCGGATTCGTATATTCGTGTTTAATTCAAAAACTACCGAACGGATTTTCACGTAGTTTTCACTAGTAGATAGAGTGATTCGATAGGAATATTTTTATGTATGATAAGTCAAGGTTCCGTGGAAATTAGTGGAGATATCACATTTTATAAAACAAAGATCTATGCAGCTACGGCGGTTTCGTATATTCGTGTTTAATTCAAAAACTACCGAACGGATTTTCACGTAGTTTTCGCTAATAGATAGAGTGATTCGAAAGGAATATTTTAATGTATAATAAGTCAAGGTTCCGTGGAAATTAGTGGAGATATCACATTTTATAAAACAAAGATCTATGCAGCTACGGCGGTTTCGTATATTCGTGTTTAATTCAAAAACTACCGAACGGATTTTCACGTAATTTCCACTAGTAGATAGAGTGATTCAAAAGGAATATTTTTATGTATAATAAGTCAAGGTTCCGTGGAAATTAGTGGAGATATCACATTTTATAAAACAAAGATCTATGCAGCTACGGCGGTTTCGTATATTCGTGTTTAATTCAAAAACTACCGAACGGATTTTCAAGTAGTTTTCACTAATAGATAGAGTGATTCAAAAGGAATATTTTAATGTATAATAAGTCAAGGTTCCGTGGAAATTAGTGGAGATATCACATTTTATAAAACAAAGATCCATGCAGCTACGGCGGTTTCGTATATTCGTGTTTAATTCAAAAACTACCGAACGGATTTTCACGTAATTTCCACTAGTAGATAGAGTGATTCAAAAGGAATATTTTTATGTATAATAAGTCAAGGTTCCGTGGAAATTAGTGGAGATATCTACATATTATTAAACAAAGATCTATGCAGCTACGGCGGTTTCGTATATTCGTGTTTAATTCAAAAACTACCGAACGGATTTTCACGTAGTTTTCACTAGTAGATAGAGTGATTCGAAAGGAATATTTTTATGTATGATAAGTCAAGGTTCCGTGGAAATTAGTGGAGATATCACATTTTATAAAACAAAGATCTATGCAGCTACGGCGGTTTCGTATATTCGTGTTTAATTCAAAAACTACCGAACGGATTTTCACGTAGTTTTCACTAATGAATAGAGTGATTCGAAAGGAATATTTTTATGTATAATAAGTCAAGGTTCCGTGGAAATTAGTGGAGATATCACATTTTATAAAACAAAGATCTATGCAGCTACGGCGGTTTCGTATATTCGTGTTTAATTCAAAAACTACCGAACGGATTTTCACGTAGTTTTCACTAATAGATAGAGTAATTCAAAAGGAATATTTTGGTGTATGATAAGTCAAGGTTCCGTGGAAATTAGTGGAGATATCTACATATTATTAAACAAAGATCTATGCAGCTACGGCGGTTTCGTATATTCGTGTTTAATTCAAAAACTACCGAACGGATTTTCACGTAGTTTTCACTAATAGATAGAGTGATTCAAAAGGAATATTTTTATGTATGATAAGTCAAGGTTCCGTGGAAATTAGTGAAGATATCTACATTTTATTAAACAAAGATCTATGCAGCCTCGGCGGTTTCGTATATTCGTGTTTAATTCAAAAACTACCGAACGGATTTTCACGAAAATTTCACTAATAGATAGAGTGATTCAAAAGGAATATTTTTATGTATAATAAGTCAAGGTTCCGTGAAAATTAGTGGAGATATCTACATATTATTAAACAAAGATCTATGCAGCTACGGCGGTTTCGTATATTCGTGTTTAATTCAAAAACTACCGAACGGATTTTCACGTAGTTTTCACTAATAGATAGAGTGATTCAAAAGGAATATTTTTATGTATAATAAGTCAAGGTTCCGTGGAAATTAGTGGAGATATCTACATATTATTAAACAAAGATCTATGCAGCTACGGCGGTTTCGTATATTCGTGTTTAATTCAAAAACTACCGAACGGATTTTCACGTAGTTTTCACTAATAGATAGAGTGATTCAAAAGGAATATTTTTATGTATAATATGTCAAGGTTCTGTGGAAATTAGTGGAGATATCTACATATTATTAAACAAAGATCTATGCAGCTTCGGCGGATTCGTATATTCGTGTTTAATTCAAAAACTACCGAACGGATTTTCACGTAGTTTTCACTAGTAGATAGAGTGATTCGAAAGGAATATTTTTATGTATGATAAGTCAAGGTTCCGTGGAAATTAGTGGAGATATCACATTTTATAAAACAAAGATCTATGCAGCTACGGCGGTTTCGTATATTCGTGTTTAATTCAAAAACTACCAAACGGATTTTCACGTAGTTTTCACTAATAGATAGAGTAATTCAAAAGGAATATTTTGGTGTATGATAAGTCAAGGTTCCGTGGAAATTAGTGGAGATATCTACATATTATTAAACAAAGATCTATGCAGCTACGGCGGTTTCGTATATTCGTGTTTAATTCAAAAACTACCGAACGGATTTTCACGTAGTTTTCACTAATAAATAGAGTGATTCGAAAGGAATATTTTTATGTATAATAAGTCAAGGTTCCGTGGAAATTAGTGGAGATATCACATTTTATAAAACAAAGATCTATGCAGCTACGGCGGTTTCGTATATTCGTGTTTAATTCAAAAACTACCAAACGGATTTTCACGTAGTTTTCACTAATAGATAGAGTAATTCAAAAGGAATATTTTGGTGTATGATAAGTCAAGGTTCCGTGGAAATTAGTGGAGATATCTACATATTATTAAACAAAGATCTATGCAGCTACGGCGGTTTCGTATATTCGTGTTTAATTCAAAAACTACCGAACGGATTTTCACGTAGTTTTCACTAATAGATAGAGTGATTCAAAAGGAATATTTTTATGTATAATAAGTTAAGGTTCCGTGGAAATTAGTGGAGATATCACATTTTATAAAACAAAGATCTATGCAGCTACGGCGGTTTCGTATATTCGTGTTTAATTCAAAAACTACCGAACGGATTTTCACGTAGTTTTCACTAATAAATAGAGTGATTCGAAAGGAATATTTTTATGTATAATAAGTCAAGGTTCCGTGGAAATTAGTGGAGATATCACATTTTATAAAACAAAGATCTATGCAGCTACGGCGGTTTCGTATATTCGTGTTTAATTCAAAAACTACCGAACGGATTTTCACGTAGTTTTCACTAATAAATAGAGTGATTCGAAAGGAATATTTTTATGTATAATAAGTCAAGGTTCCGTGGAAATTAGTGGAGATATCACATTTTATAAAACAAAGATCTATGCAGCTACGGCGGTTTCGTATATTCGTGTTTAATTCAAAAACTACCGAACGGATTTTCACGTAGTTTTCACTAATAGATAAAGTGATTCAAAAGGAATATTTTGGTGTATGATAAGTCAAGGTTCCGTGGAAATTAGTGGAGATATCTACATATTATTAAACAAAGATCTATGCAGCTACGGCGGTTTCGTATATTCGTGTTTAATTCAAAAACTACCGAACGGATTTTCACGTAGTTTTCACTAATAGATAGAGTGATTCAAAAGGAATATTTTTATGTATAATAAGTCAAGGTTCCGTGGAAATTAGTGGAGATATCACATTTTATAAAACAAAGATCTATGCAGCTACGGCGGTTTCGTATATTCGTGTTTAATTCAAAAACTACCGAACGGATTTTCACGTAGTTTTCACTAATAAATAGAGTGATTCGAAAGGAATATTTTTATGTATAATAAGTCAAGGTTCCGTGGAAATTAGTGGAGATATCTACATTTTATTAAACAAAGATCTATGCAGCTACGGCGGTTTCGTATATTCGTGTTTAATTCAAAAACTACCGAACGGATTTTCACGTAGTTTTCACTAATAAATAGAGTGATTCAAAAGGAATATTTTTATGTATAATAAGTCAAGGTTCCGTGGAAATTAGTGGAGATATCACATTTTATAAAACAAAGATCTATGCAGCTACGGCGGTTTCGTATATTCGTGTTTAATTCAAAAACTACCAAACGGATTTTCACGTAGTTTTCACTAATAAATAGAGTGATTCGAAAGGAATATTTTTATGTATAATAAGTCAAGGTTCCGTGGAAATTAGTGGAGATATCACATTTTATAAAACAAAGATCTATGCAGCTACGGGGGTTTCGTATATTCGTGTTTAATTCAAAAACTACCGAACGGATTTTCACGTAATTTCCACTAGTAGATAGAGTGATTCAAAAAGAATATTTTTATGTATAATAAGTCAAGGTTCTGTGGGAATTAGTGGAGATATCTACATTTTATTAAACAAAGATCTATGCAGCTACGGCGGTTTCGTATATTCGTGTTTAATTCAAAAACTACCGAACGGATTTTCACGTAGTTTTCACTAATAGATAGAGTGATTCAAAAGGAATATTTTTATGTATAATAAGTCAAGGTTCTGTGGAAATTAGTGGAGATATCTACATATTATTAAACAAAGATCTATGCAGCTTCGGCGGATTCGTATATTCGTGTTTAATTCAAAAACTAGCGAACGGATTTTCACGTAATTTCCACTAGTAGATAGAGTGATTCAAAAGGAATATTTTGGTGTATGATAAGTCAAGGTTCCGTGGAAATTAGTGGAGATATCTACATATTATTAAACAAAGATCTATGCAGCTTCGGCGGATTCGTATATTCGTGTTTAATTCAAAAACTACCGAACGGATTTTCACGTAATTTCCACTAGTAGATAGAGTGATTCAAAAGGAATATTTTGGTGTATGATAAGTCAAGGTTCCGTGGAAATTAGTGGAGATATCTACATATTATTAAACAAAGATCTATGCAGCTTCGGCGGATTCGTATATTCGTGTTTAATTCAAAAACTACCGAACGGATTTTCACGTAGTTTTCACTAATAGATAGAGTGATTCAAAAGGAATATTTTTATGTATGATAAGTCAAGGTTCCGTGGAAATTAGTGGAGATATCCACATTTTATTAAACAAAGATCTATGCAGCCTCGGCGGTTTCGTATATTCGTGTTTAATTCAAAAACTACCAAATGGATTTTCACGTAGTTTTCACTAATAGATAGAGTGATTCAAAAGGAATATTTTTATGTATAATAAGTCAAGGTTCCGTGGAAATTAGTGGAGATATCTACATATTATTAAACAAAGATCTATGCAGCTACGGCGGTTTCGTATATTCGTGTTTAATTCAAAAACTACCGAACGGATTTTCACGTAGTTTTCACCAATAGATAGAGTGATTCAAAAGGAATATTTTTATGTATAATAAGTCAAGGTTCTGTGGAAATTAGTGGAGATATCTACATATTATTAAACAAAGATCTATGCAGCTTCGGCGGATTCGTATATTCGTGTTTAATTCAAAAACTACCGAACGGATTTTCACGTAGTTTTCACTAGTAGATAGAGTGATTCGAAAGGAATATTTTTATGTATGATAAGTCAAGGTTCCGTGGAAATTAGTGGAGATATCACATTTTATAAAACAAAGATCTATGCAGCTACGGGGGTTTCGTATATTCGTGTTTAATTCAAAAACTACCGAACGGATTTTCACGTAATTTCCACTAGTAGATAGAGTGATTCAAAAGGAATATTTTTATGTATAATAAGTCAAGGTTCTGTGGAAATTAGTGGAGATATCTACATATTATTAAACAAAGATCTATGCAGCTTCGGCGGATTCGTATATTCGTGTTTAATTCAAAAACTACCGAACGGATTTTCACGTAGTTTTCACTAGTAGATAGAGTGATTCGATAGGAATATTTTTATGTATGATAAGTCAAGGTTCCGTGGAAATTAGTGGAGATATCACATTTTATAAAACAAAGATCTATGCAGCTACGGCGGTTTCGTATATTCGTGTTTAATTCAAAAACTACCGAACGGATTTTCACGTAGTTTTCGCTAATAGATAGAGTGATTCGAAAGGAATATTTTAATGTATAATAAGTCAAGGTTCCGTGGAAATTAGTGGAGATATCACATTTTATAAAACAAAGATCTATGCAGCTACGGCGGTTTCGTATATTCGTGTTTAATTCAAAAACTACCGAACGGATTTTCACGTAATTTCCACTAGTAGATAGAGTGATTCAAAAGGAATATTTTTATGTATAATAAGTCAAGGTTCCGTGGAAATTAGTGGAGATATCACATTTTATAAAACAAAGATCTATGCAGCTACGGCGGTTTCGTATATTCGTGTTTAATTCAAAAACTACCGAACGGATTTTCAAGTAGTTTTCACTAATAGATAGAGTGATTCAAAAGGAATATTTTAATGTATAATAAGTCAAGGTTCCGTGGAAATTAGTGGAGATATCACATTTTATAAAACAAAGATCCATGCAGCTACGGCGGTTTCGTATATTCGTGTTTAATTCAAAAACTACCGAACGGATTTTCACGTAATTTCCACTAGTAGATAGAGTGATTCAAAAGGAATATTTTTATGTATAATAAGTCAAGGTTTCGTGGAAATTAGTGGAGATATCACATTTTATAAAACAAAGATCTATGCAGCTACGGGGGTTTCGTATATTCGTGTTTAATTCAAAAACTACCAAACGGATTTTCACGTAATTTCCACTAGTAGATAGAGTGATTCAAAAGGAATATTTTTATGTATAATAAGTCAAGGTTCCGTGGAAATTAGTGGAGATATCTACATATTATTAAACAAAGATCTATGCAGCTTCGGCGGATTCGTATATTCGTGTTTAATTCAAAAACTACCGGACGGATTTTCACGTAGTTTTCACTAGTAGATAGAGTGATTCAAAAGGAATATTTTTATGTATGATAAGTCAAGGTTCCGTAGAAATTAGTGGAGATATCTACATTTTATTAAACAAAGATCTATGCAGCTTCGGCGGATTCGTATATTTGTGTTTAATTCTAAAATTACCGAACGGATTTTCACGTAGTTTTCACTAATAGATAGAGTGATTCAAAAGGAATATTTTTATGTATAATAAGTCAAGGTTCCGTGGAAATTAGTGGAGATATCACATTTTATAAAACAAAGATCTATGCAGCTACGGAGGTTTCGTATATTCGTGTTTAATTCAAAAACTACCGAACGGATTTTCACGTAATTTCCACTAGTAGATAGAGTGATTCAAAAGGAATATTTTTATGTATAATAAGTCAAGGTTCCGTGGAAATTAGTGGAGATATCTACATATTATTAAACAAAGATCTATGCAGCTTCGGCGGATTCGTATATTCGTGTTTAATTCAAAAACTACCGAACGGATTTTCACGTAGTTTTCACTAGTAGATAGAGTGATTCAAAAGGAATATTTTTATGTATGATAAGTCAAGGTTCCGTAGAAATTAGTGGAGATATCTACATTTTATTAAACAAAGATCTATGCAGCTTCGGCGGATTCGTATATTCGTGTTTAATTCAAAAACTACCGAACGGATTTTCACGTAGTTGTCACTAGTAGATAGAGTGATTCAAAAGGAATATTTTTATGTATAATAAGTCAAGGTTCCGTGGAAATTAGTGGAGATATCACATTTTATAAAACAAAGATCTATGCAGCTACGGCGGTTTCGTATATTCGTGTTTAATTCAAAAACTACCAAACGCATTTTCACGTAGTTTTCACTAGTAGATAGAGTGATTCAAAAGGAATATTTTTATGTATAATAAGTCAAGGTTCCGTGGAAATTAGTGGAGATATCACATTTTATAAAACAAAGATCTATGCAGCTACGGCGGTTTCGTATATTCGTGTTTAATTCAAAAACTACCGAACGGATTTTCACGTAATTTCCACTAGTAGATAGAGTGATTCAAAAGGAATATTTTGGTGTATGATAAGTCAAGGTTCCGTGGAAATTAGTGGAGATATCACATTTTATAAAACAAAGATCTATGCAGCTACGGGGGTTTCGTATATTCGTGTTTAATTCAAAAACTACCGAACGGATTTTCACGTAATTTCCACTAGTAGATAGTGTGATTCAAAAGGAATATTTTTATGTATAATAAGTCAAGGTTCCGTGGAAATTAGTGGAGATATCTACATATTATTAAACAAAGATCTATGCATCTTCGGCGGATTCGTATATTCGTGTTTAATTCAAAAACTACCGAACGGATTTTCACGTAGTTTTCACTAGTAGATAGAGTGATTCAAAGGGAATATTTTTATGTATAATAAGTCAAGGTTCCGTGGAAATTAGTGGAGATATCACATTTTATAAAACAAAAATCTATGCAGCTACGGCGGTTTCGTATATTCGTGTTTAATTCAAAAACTACCGAACGGATTTTCACGTAGTTTTCACTAGTAGATAGAGTGATTCAAAAGGAATATTTTTATGTATAATAAGTCAAGGTTCCGTGGAAATTAGTGGAGATATCACATTTTATAAAACAAAGATCTATGCAGCTACGGCGGTTTCGTATATTCGAGTTTAATTCAAAAACTACCGAACGGATTTTCACGTAGTTTTCACTAGTAGATAGAGTGATTCAAAAGGAATATTTTTATGTATAAAAAGTCAAGGTTCCGTGGAAATTAGTGAAGATATCACATTTTATAAAACAAAGATCTATGCAGCTACGGCGGTTTCGTATATTCGTGTTTAATTCAAAAACTACCGAACGGATTTTCACGTAGTTTTCACTAGTAGATAGAGTGATTCAGAAGGAATATTTTTATGTATAATAAGTCAAGGTTCCGTGGAAATTAGTGGAGATATCACATTTTATAAAACAAAGATCTATGCAGCTACGGCGGTTTCGTATATTCGTGTTTAATTCAAAAACTACCGAACGGATTTTCACGTAGTTTTCACTAGTAGATAGAGTGATTCAAAAGGAATATTTTTATGTATAAAAAGTCAAGGTTCCGTGGAAATTAGTGGAGATATCACATTTTATAAAACAAAGATCTATGCAGCTACGGCGGTTTCGTATATTCGTGTTTAATTCAAAAACTACCGAACGGATTTTCACGTAGTTTTCACTAGTAGATAGAGTGATTCAAAAGGAATATTTTTATGTATAATAAGTCAAGGTTCCGTGGAAATTAGTGGAGATATCACATATTATCAAACAAAGATCTATGCAGCTTCGGCGGATTCGTATATTCGAGTTTAATTCAAAAACTACCGAACGGATTTTCACGTAGTTTTCACTAGTAGATAGAGTGATTCAAAAGGAATATTTTTATGTATAAAAAGTCAAGGTTCCGTGGAAATTAGTGGAGATATCACATTTTATAAAACAAAGATCTATGCAGCTACGGCGGTTTCGTATATTCGTGTTTAATTCAAAAACTACCGAACGGATTTTCACGTAGTTTTCACTAGTAGATAGAGTGATTCAGAAGGAATATTTTTATGTATAATAAGTCAAGGTTCCGTGGAAATTAGTGGAGATATCACATTTTATAAAACAAAGATCTATGCAGCTACGGCGGTTTCGTATATTCGTGTTTAATTCAAAAACTACCGAACGGATTTTCACGTAGTTTTCACTAGTAGATAGAGTGATTCAAAAGGAATATTTTTATGTATAATAAGTCAAGGTTCCGTGGAAATTAGTGGAGATATCACATTTTATAAAACAAAGATCTATGCAGCTACGGCGGTTTCGTATATTCGTGTTTAATTCAAAAACTACCGAACGGATTTTCACGTAGTTTTCACTAGTAGATAGAGTGATTCAAAAGGAATATTTTTATGTATAATAAGTCAAGGTTCCGTGGAAATTAGTGGAGATATCACATTTTATAAAACAAAGATCTATGCAGCTACGGCGGTTTCGTATATTCGTGTTTAATTCAAAAACTACCGAACGGATTTTCACGTAGTTTTCACTAGTAGATAGAGTGATTCAAAAGGAATATTTTTATGTATAATAAGTCAAGGTTCCGTGGAAATTAGTGGAGATATCACATTTTATAAAACAAAGATCTATGCAGCTACGGCGGTTTCGTATATTCGTGTTTAATTCAAAAACTACCGAACGGATTTTCACGTAGTTTCCACTAATAGATAGAGTGATTCGAAAGGAATATTTTTATGTATGATAAGTCAAGGTTCCGTGGAAATTAGTGGAGATATCACATTTTATAAAACAAAGATCTATGCAGCTACGGGGGTTTCGTATATTCGTGTTTAATTCAAAAACTACCGAACGGATTTTCACGTAGTTTTCACTAATAGATAGAGTGATTCGAAAGGAATATTTTTATGTATAATAAGTCAAGGTTCCGTGGAAATTAGTGGAGATATCTACATTTTATTAAACAAAGATCTATGCAGCTACGGCGGTTTCGTATATTCGTGTTTAATTCAAAAACTACCGAACGGATTTTCACGTAGTTTTCACTAGTAGATAGAGTGATTCAAAAGGAATATTTTTATGTATGATAAGTCAAGGTTCCGTGGAAATTAGTGGAGATATCACATTTTATAAAACAAAGATCTATGCAGCTACGGCGGTTTCGTATATTCGTGTTTAATTCAAAAACTACCGAACGGATTTTCACGTAATTTCCACTAGTAGATAGAGTGATTCAAAAGGAATATTTTTATGTATAATAAGTCAAGCTTCCGTGGAAATTAGTGGAGATATCACATTTTATAAAACAAAGATCTATGCAGCTACGGGGGTTTCGTATATTCGTGTTTAATTCAAAAACTACCGAACGGATTTTCACGTAATTTCCACTAGTAGATAGAGTGATTCAAAAGGAATATTTTTATGTATAATAAGTCAAGGTGCCGTGGAAATTAGTGGAGATATCTACATATTATTAAACAAAGATCTATGCAGCTTCGGCGGATTCGTATATTCGTGTTTAATTCAAAAACTACCGATCGGATTTTCACGTAGTTTTCACTAGTAGATAGAGTGATTCGATAGGAATATTTTTATGTATGATAAGTCAAGGTTCCGTGGAAATTAGTGGAGATATCACATTTTATAAAACAAAGATCTATGCAGCTACGGCGGTTTCGTATATTCGTGTTTAATTCAAAAACTACCGAACGGATTTTCACGTAGTTTTCGCTAATAGATAGAGTGATTCGAAAGGAATATTTTAATGTATAATAAGTCAAGGTTCCGTGGAAATTAGTGGAGATATCACATTTTATAAAACAAAGATCTATGCAGCTACGGCGGTTTCGTATATTCGTGTTTAATTCAAAAACTACCGAACGGATTTTCACGTAATTTCCACTAGTAGATAGAGTGATTCAAAAGGAATATTTTTATGTATAATAAGTCAAGGTTCCGTGGAAATTAGTGGAGATATCACATTTCATAAAACAAAGATCTATGCAGCTACGGCGGTTTCGTATATTCGTGTTTAATTCAAAAACTACCGAACGGATTTTCAAGTAGTTTTCACTAATAGATAGAGTGATTCAAAAGGAATATTTTAATGTATAATAAGTCAAGGTTCCGTGGAAATTAGTGGAGATATCACATTTTATAAAACAAAGATCCATGCAGCTACGGCGGTTTCGTATATTCGTGTTTAATTCAAAAACTACCGAACGGATTTTCACGTAATTTCCACTAGTAGATAGAGTGATTCAAAAGGAATATTTTTATGTATAATAAGTCAAGGTTTCGTGGAAATTAGTGGAGATATCACATTTTATAAAACAAAGATCTATGCAGCTACGGGGGTTTCGTATATTCGTGTTTAATTCAAAAACTACCAAACGGATTTTCACGTAATTTCCACTAGTAGATAGAGTGATTCAAAAGGAATATTTTTATGTATAATAAGTCAAGGTTCCGTGGAAATTAGTGGAGATATCTACATATTATTAAACAAAGATCTATGCAGCTTCGGCGGATTCGTATATTCGTGTTTAATTCAAAAACTACCGGACGGATTTTCACGTAGTTTTCACTAGTAGATAGAGTGATTCAAAAGGAATATTTTTATGTATGATAAGTCAAGGTTCCGTAGAAATTAGTGGAGATATCTACATTTTATTAAACAAAGATCTATGCAGCTTCGGCGGATTCGTATATTTGTGTTTAATTCTAAAATTACCGAACGGATTTTCACGTAGTTTTCACTAATAGATAGAGTGATTCAAAAGGAATATTTTTATGTATAATAAGTCAAGGTTCCGTGGAAATTAGTGGAGATATCACATTTTATAAAACAAAGATCTATGCAGCTACGGAGGTTTCGTATATTCGTGTTTAATTCAAAAACTACCGAACGGATTTTCACGTAATTTCCACTAGTAGATAGAGTGATTCAAAAGGAATATTTTTATGTATAATAAGTCAAGGTTCCGTGGAAATTAGTGGAGATATCTACATATTATTAAACAAAGATCTATGCAGCTTCGGCGGATTCGTATATTCGTGTTTAATTCAAAAACTACCGAACGGATTTTCACGTAGTTTTCACTAGTAGATAGAGTGATTCAAAAGGAATATTTTTATGTATGATAAGTCAAGGTTCCGTAGAAATTAGTGGAGATATCTACATTTTATTAAACAAAGATCTATGCAGCTTCGGCGGATTCGTATATTCGTGTTTAATTCAAAAACTACCGAACGGATTTTCACGTAGTTGTCACTAGTAGATAGAGTGATTCAAAAGGAATATTTTTATGTATAATAAGTCAAGGTTCCGTGGAAATTAGTGGAGATATCACATTTTATAAAACAAAGATCTATGCAGCTACGGCGGTTTCGTATATTCGTGTTTAATTCAAAAACTACCAAACGCATTTTCACGTAGTTTTCACTAGTAGATAGAGTGATTCAAAAGGAATATTTTTATGTATAATAAGTCAAGGTTCCGTGGAAATTAGTGGAGATATCACATTTTATAAAACAAAGATCTATGCAGCTACGGCGGTTTCGTATATTCGTGTTTAATTCAAAAACTACCGAACGGATTTTCACGTAATTTCCACTAGTAGATAGAGTGATTCAAAAGGAATATTTTGGTGTATGATAAGTCAAGGTTCCGTGGAAATTAGTGGAGATATCACATTTTATAAAACAAAGATCTATGCAGCTACGGGGGTTTCGTATATTCGTGTTTAATTCAAAAACTACCGAACGGATTTTCACGTAATTTCCACTAGTAGATAGTGTGATTCAAAAGGAATATTTTTATGTATAATAAGTCAAGGTTCCGTGGAAATTAGTGGAGATATCTACATATTATTAAACAAAGATCTATGCATCTTCGGCGGATTCGTATATTCGTGTTTAATTCAAAAACTACCGAACGGATTTTCACGTAGTTTTCACTAGTAGATAGAGTGATTCAAAGGGAATATTTTTATGTATAATAAGTCAAGGTTCCGTGGAAATTAGTGGAGATATCACATTTTATAAAACAAAAATCTATGCAGCTACGGCGGTTTCGTATATTCGTGTTTAATTCAAAAACTACCGAACGGATTTTCACGTAGTTTTCACTAGTAGATAGAGTGATTCAAAAGGAATATTTTTATGTATAATAAGTCAAGGTTCCGTGGAAATTAGTGGAGATATCACATTTTATAAAACAAAGATCTATGCAGCTACGGCGGTTTCGTATATTCGAGTTTAATTCAAAAACTACCGAACGGATTTTCACGTAGTTTTCACTAGTAGATAGAGTGATTCAAAAGGAATATTTTTATGTATAAAAAGTCAAGGTTCCGTGGAAATTAGTGAAGATATCACATTTTATAAAACAAAGATCTATGCAGCTACGGCGGTTTCGTATATTCGTGTTTAATTCAAAAACTACCGAACGGATTTTCACGTAGTTTTCACTAGTAGATAGAGTGATTCAGAAGGAATATTTTTATGTATAATAAGTCAAGGTTCCGTGGAAATTAGTGGAGATATCACATTTTATAAAACAAAGATCTATGCAGCTACGGCGGTTTCGTATATTCGTGTTTAATTCAAAAACTACCGAACGGATTTTCACGTAGTTTTCACTAGTAGATAGAGTGATTCAAAAGGAATATTTTTATGTATAAAAAGTCAAGGTTCCGTGGAAATTAGTGGAGATATCACATTTTATAAAACAAAGATCTATGCAGCTACGGCGGTTTCGTATATTCGTGTTTAATTCAAAAACTACCGAACGGATTTTCACGTAGTTTTCACTAGTAGATAGAGTGATTCAAAAGGAATATTTTTATGTATAATAAGTCAAGGTTCCGTGGAAATTAGTGGAGATATCACATATTATCAAACAAAGATCTATGCAGCTTCGGCGGATTCGTATATTCGAGTTTAATTCAAAAACTACCGAACGGATTTTCACGTAGTTTTCACTAGTAGATAGAGTGATTCAAAAGGAATATTTTTATGTATAAAAAGTCAAGGTTCCGTGGAAATTAGTGGAGATATCACATTTTATAAAACAAAGATCTATGCAGCTACGGCGGTTTCGTATATTCGTGTTTAATTCAAAAACTACCGAACGGATTTTCACGTAGTTTTCACTAGTAGATAGAGTGATTCAGAAGGAATATTTTTATGTATAATAAGTCAAGGTTCCGTGGAAATTAGTGGAGATATCACATTTTATAAAACAAAGATCTATGCAGCTACGGCGGTTTCGTATATTCGTGTTTAATTCAAAAACTACCGAACGGATTTTCACGTAGTTTTCACTAGTAGATAGAGTGATTCAAAAGGAATATTTTTATGTATAATAAGTCAAGGTTCCGTGGAAATTAGTGGAGATATCACATTTTATAAAACAAAGATCTATGCAGCTACGGCGGTTTCGTATATTCGTGTTTAATTCAAAAACTACCGAACGGATTTTCACGTAGTTTTCACTAGTAGATAGAGTGATTCAAAAGGAATATTTTTATGTATAATAAGTCAAGGTTCCGTGGAAATTAGTGGAGATATCACATTTTATAAAACAAAGATCTATGCAGCTACGGCGGTTTCGTATATTCGTGTTTAATTCAAAAACTACCGAACGGATTTTCACGTAGTTTTCACTAGTAGATAGAGTGATTCAAAAGGAATATTTTTATGTATAATAAGTCAAGGTTCCGTGGAAATTAGTGGAGATATCACATTTTATAAAACAAAGATCTATGCAGCTACGGCGGTTTCGTATATTCGTGTTTAATTCAAAAACTACCGAACGGATTTTCACGTAGTTTCCACTAATAGATAGAGTGATTCGAAAGGAATATTTTTATGTATGATAAGTCAAGGTTCCGTGGAAATTAGTGGAGATATCACATTTTATAAAACAAAGATCTATGCAGCTACGGGGGTTTCGTATATTCGTGTTTAATTCAAAAACTACCGAACGGATTTTCACGTAGTTTTCACTAATAGATAGAGTGATTCGAAAGGAATATTTTTATGTATAATAAGTCAAGGTTCCGTGGAAATTAGTGGAGATATCTACATTTTATTAAACAAAGATCTATGCAGCTACGGCGGTTTCGTATATTCGTGTTTAATTCAAAAACTACCGAACGGATTTTCACGTAGTTTTCACTAGTAGATAGAGTGATTCAAAAGGAATATTTTTATGTATGATAAGTCAAGGTTCCGTGGAAATTAGTGGAGATATCACATTTTATAAAACAAAGATCTATGCAGCTACGGCGGTTTCGTATATTCGTGTTTAATTCAAAAACTACCGAACGGATTTTCACGTAATTTCCACTAGTAGATAGAGTGATTCAAAAGGAATATTTTTATGTATAATAAGTCAAGCTTCCGTGGAAATTAGTGGAGATATCACATTTTATAAAACAAAGATCTATGCAGCTACGGGGGTTTCGTATATTCGTGTTTAATTCAAAAACTACCGAACGGATTTTCACGTAATTTCCACTAGTAGATAGAGTGATTCAAAAGGAATATTTTTATGTATAATAAGTCAAGGTGCCGTGGAAATTAGTGGAGATATCTACATATTATTAAACAAAGATCTATGCAGCTTCGGCGGATTCGTATATTCGTGTTTAATTCAAAAACTACCGATCGGATTTTCACGTAGTTTTCACTAGTAGATAGAGTGATTCAAAAGGAATATTTTTATGTATAATAAGTCAAGGTTCCGTGGAAATTAGTGGAGATATCACATTTTATAAAACAAAGATCTATGCAGCTACGGCGGTTTCGTATATTCGTGTTTAATTCAAAAACTACCGAACGGATTTTCACGTAGTTTTCACTAGTAGATAGAGTGATTCAAAAGGAATATTTTTATGTATAATAAGTCAAGGTTCCGTGGAAATTAGTGGAGATATCACATTTTATAAAACAAAGATCTATGCAGCTACGGCGGTTTCGTATATTCGTGTTTAATTCAAAAACTACCGAACGGATTTTCACGTAGTTTTCACTAGTAGATAGAGTGATTCAAAAGGAATATTTTTATGTATAATAAGTCAAGGTTCCGTGGAAATTAGTGGAGATATCACATTTTATAAAACAAAGATCTATGCAGCTACGGCGGTTTCGTATATTCGTGTTTAATTCAAAAACTACGGAACGGATTTTCACGTAGTTTTCACTAGTAGATAGAGTGATTTAAAAGGAATATTTTTATGTATAATAAGTCAAGGTTCCGTGGAAATTAGTGGAGATATCTACATTTTATTAAACAAAGATCTATGCAGCTACGGCGGTTTCGTATATTCGTGTTTAATTCAAAAACTACCGAACGGATTTTCACGTAGTTTTCACTAATAGATAGAGTGATTTAAAAGGAATATTTTTATGTATAATAAGTCAAGGTTCCGTGGAATTTAGTGGAGATATCACATTTTATAAAACAAAGATCTATGCAGCTACGGCGGTTTCGTATATTCGTGTTTAATTCAAAAACTACCGAACGGATTTTCACGTAGTTTTCACTAGTAGATAGAGTGATCCAAAAGGAATATTTTCATGTATAATAAGTCAAGGTTCCGTGGAAATTAGTGGAGATATCACATTTTATAAAACAAAGATCTATGCAGCTACGGCGGTTTCGTATATTCGTGTTTAATTCAAAAACTACCGAACGGATTTTCACGTAGTTTCCACTAATAGATAGAGTGATTCGAAAGGAATATTTTTATGTATGATAAGTCAAGGTTCCGTGGAAATTAGTGGAGATATCACATTTTATAAAACAAAGATCTATGCAGCTACGGGGGTTTCGTATATTCGTGTTTAATTCAAAAACTACCGAACGGATTTTCACGTAGTTTTCACTAATAGATAGAGTGATTCGAAAGGAATATTTTTATGTATAATAAGTCAAGGTTCCGTGGAAATTAGTGGAGATATCTACATTTTATTAAACAAAGATCTATGCAGCTTCGGCGGTTTCGTATATTCGTGTTTAATTCAAAAACTACCGAACGGATTTTCACGTAGTTTTCACTAATAGATAGAGTGATTCGAAAGGAATATTTTTATGTATAATAAGTCAAGGTTCCATGGAAATTAGTGGAGATGTCTACATTTTATTAAACAAAGATCTATGCAGCTTCGGTGGTTTCGTATATTCGTGTTTAATTCAAAAACTACCGAACGGATTTTCACGTAGTTTTCACTAATAGATAGAGTGATTCAAAAGGAATATTTTGGTGTATGATAAGTCAAGGTTCCGTGGAAATTAGTGGAGATATCTACATATTATTAAACAAAGATCTATGCAGCTTCGGCGGATTCGTATATTCGTGTTTAATTCAAAAACTACCAAACGGATTTTCACGTAGTTTTCACTAATAGATAGAGTGATTCGAAAGGAATATTTTTATGTATAATAAGTCAAGGTTCCGTGGAAATTAGTGGAGATATCTACATTTTATTAAACAAAGATCTATGCAGCTTCGGTGGTTTCGTATATTCGTGTTTAATTCAAAAACTACCGAACGGATTTTCACGTAGTTTTCACTAATAGATAGAGTGATTCAAAAGGAATATTTTTATGTATAATAAGTCAAGGTTCCGTGGAAATTAGTGGAGATATCTACATTTTATTAAACAAAGATCTATGCAGCTTCGGTGGTTTCGTATATTCGTGTTTAATTCAAAAACTACCAAACGGATTTTCACGTAGTTTTCACTAATAGATAGAGTGATTCGAAAGGAATATTTTTATGTATAATAAGTCAAGGTTCCGTGGAAATTAGTGGAGATATCTACATATTATTAAACAAAGATCTATGCAGCTTCGGCGGATTCGTATATTCGTGTTTAATTCAAAAACTACCAAACGGATTTTCACGTAGTTTTCACTAATAGATAGAGTGATTCGAAAGGAATATTTTTATGTATAATAAGTCAAGGTTCCGTGGAAATTAGTGGAGATATCTACATTTTATTAAACAAAGATCTATGCAGCTTCGGTGGTTTCGTATATTCGTGTTTAATTCAAAAACTACCGAACGGATTTTCACGTAGTTTTCACTAATAGATAGAGTGATTCAAAAGGAATATTTTGGTGTATGATAAGTCAAGGTTCCGTGGAAATTAGTGGAGATATCTACATATTATTAAACAAAGATCTATGCAGCTTCGGCGGATTCGTATATTCGTGTTTAATTCAAAAACTACCGAACGGATTTTCACGTAGTTTTCACTAATAGATAGAGTGATTCGAAAGGAATATTTTTATGTATAATAAGTCAAGGTTCCATGGAAATTAGTGGAGATGTCTACATTTTATTAAACAAAGATCTATGCAGCTTCGGTGGTTTCGTATATTCGTGTTTAATTCAAAAACTACCGAACGGATTTTCACGTAGTTTTCACTAATAGATAGAGTGATTCAAAAGGAATATTTTGGTGTATGATAAGTCAAGGTTCCGTGGAAATTAGTGGAGATATCTACATATTATTAAACAAAGATCTATGCAGCTTCGGCGGATTCGTATATTCGTGTTTAATTCAAAAACTACCAAACGGATTTTCACGTAGTTTTCACTAATAGATAGAGTGATTCGAAAGGAATATTTTTATGTATAATAAGTCAAGGTTCCGTGGAAATTAGTGGAGATATCTACATTTTATTAAACAAAGATCTATGCAGCTTCGGTGGTTTCGTATATTCGTGTTTAATTCAAAAACTACCGAACGGATTTTCACGTAGTTTTCACTAATAGATAGAGTGATTCAAAAGGAATATTTTGGTGTATGATAAGTCAAGGTTCCGTGGAAATTAGTGGAGATATCTACATATTATTAAACAAAGATCTATGCAGCTTCGGCGGATTCGTATATTCGTGTTTAATTCAAAAACTACCGAACGGATTTTCACGTAGTTTTCACTAATAGATAGAGTGATTCAAAAGGAAAATTTTTATGTATAAGTCAAGGTTCTGTGGAAATTAGTGGAAATAATCACATATTAGACTCAGGACGAGAAAGAATCTGTGAAAAAAGGACTCTACAACAAACCAAAAGGTGAAAAGGAATGTTAAATTAACGTGAACAGTTTGGTCCGAAGAATATAAAAGTGACTTTCCGTATTTTATAAAAGCTAGGTTAGGTTTCGCGATATCTTTTTTTATAGGTATATTTGTTTGTGGAAATAAAGTTTTTATGTTTTTTTCAATAAAATCTTCTAAATTGAAACATACTTCGCCTACTTTTACGCCCAAATCCAATTTTAATGGCCTACAAACATTCCCGTCTGTCATTCTAAACCCGTTTCTCAAAGTGATAATACATTTAAAAGGAGTTGAGCTTTCAGAAATGGCTTTATCTTCGAGGGAGCTTACTTCGGTATAAAGTATCTACGAGTTCATATACAGAAGCAGCGATTATTTTGATACAATCTTAATCTATTTGTTTATTTTACGTTGTTACAACATTTCATTATGATTAACATCATTCCAGTAATGCTTAAAATTGAAATACAAAATTTCCCATTGTTTCAAATCCTTTTAACATCCGTTTTACGCTCTATTAAATCTGGCAACGTTGATTTAATGTGAGACTCAATCGTAAGATGTGACTCATACTTTGATTAATCTGTTGAACCCGACGGTTGAATCATAATATACTTCAAAAACGTATCGCTATTAACACGATAAACTTTAAAGCTCGAATTTACTAAATATTTACATACAAGATGACAATCCCTGTAGGAAATTTTTACTTCAAGGTTATGTCATCCTACGCTATAAGATTTGAATGAAAAACAACTTACAAACTGTCCCTCGTAAAAGTATGTAACGTGATAACACATATTTTTCTATATGACTAGAAAGATTATGTATGCCGATTAACACCCTGTATAATAAAATTCGATATACATCCAATGCTCCTGCTTCATACTTTGAACTCGCTATTAAATATAAATATATCAACAGAACGCTCTTTCGAAGCTAAAATCAGGAATAAATTCCTGTCAATTATTCATCTGATTATTATTATTCTCTATGTTTATTATCTATGTTATAAAATATGTCAAATTTTATAAATTATATAAACTCGTAATTAGAGTAGATATTGTGTGTTTTTTTGTTCACTGTTTTTAGTATATTATTAAATAATAAAAATATGATCGAATATTTATTAAAAAAATTAACACTTGTTATAAATATTCTCTAATTGATTTTTTATTACAACAGTTCTTGAATGATATCTATTCAATATTTGTGAAAAGACAAAGCAAATAAAAAGGAATTTCCACTTAGGAATCACTCCAGACAAGAGTAAGTGCTTCCCATTATCGTGCATCGGTTATACACACCTCTCACACCGACCGGCAAATTAACCGGACGTACCGAAATTTAATTTAAGTTGATTACAACTTTTTTTTGATTTTATACGTTATTTATTACCAAATTTTGAGGTTTATTGTTATTATAACACTTTTTGCGATCTCATGCTTCTAAAATATTGATCCGATTATTTTTGTTTATGACGACATGACACATTTAGGATAACTTGTAGCGTTAAATCAAGATTTGTTTGATACTAGTAAGCGAGAGAAATTAGAGGAGCTTAGGAACCGGAAATTTCCGGATTAAACAGGATTTTGTTCAACAGATTCGCTCTGCCACTGAAATACTAATTACTCATTTACTAATCCCAAAAAGGTGGGATTCACATAGAAACCGAGTAAATATGTTAGATGAAACTCGCGTATGGAAATGAAAGAGGTTAAGTGCGGGTAAAAATTAAATTATCGCTTTTTATGCTATTATCTAATTAAATATGAATCATAGAAATTAATTTTTCGAATTATCATTCACGAAACGCAACATATGTCAAGTTTAAAACGTTCCGCGTGTCGTTTTATATAAAACGTCAGCTGTCAATATTAGTAATGTGTTCTGTGTCATACCAGACAATAAAAATTTAATATACAAAAATATTTTTTTGGACAGCCGGATTTTTTTACGAGTTCTTAGGCGATATTTTGATTTTATACTAAAAATATATGAAAACAAACTTTGAAATTTCATCTCATCGTGTTAAAAAGACTAATATTGCAATGAAAATCTCTATCAAAAACCCAAACAAAAAGTTGGATATAGTTAATGACTCATTGTCCTTTTTTTTCGACGAAATGACTCATCGATCCGTCCTAGTGAAATCTCGAAAAAAAAAAATACAAGAATAGGGCCATTAACGGAAAGTGTTATGTAATTACTTCAGACTTAGACCGGGCTTATCGTCTAACAGCTTTTCACAGCAGTAAAGACAAAATTGTCCGGTCGAAATAACAAAAATTGACATAGAGATGAATTCCAGTGGACATCTGGAGTTTACCAGATCCCGTAAAACCACATGAGTAACGATTTTACCACACGTCGAAACTTCTAGAAAGTTATTTATAAAAATAAACACAACGAATAATTTTTATTTTCTGCTATGTTTAGTCTAATTTTACCGGACTATTATATGTATCTTTCGAGAGTTCTATTTTATATAAGGCACGTAGTAAGTCAATTTGCTCCTTTTTTACAACGTTTCGAATGTCGAGTAACTATTTTAATCATCAGACTGTATATTACGTAACAACCAAGATTCTAATTTTGTTTGAAGTAAACTAAATAATTAATTAACAAAATTTCTAGGGACTGACTAACGATAAATCATTTGCTCAATGAAACGTTTATTCTGACGGTTCAGTTAGTCTGAGGTGGGTTGAAGTTCACAATAAAATTAAAGATTCATTATACATAACGATAATGTACGAGGGGACTTTGAAAATAGGTCAAATTGAATACTAATAGTTGCTGATAACGATTATATACAAGACAAAGATAATGAAAATATGGGAGGAAATTGACCTCAAGAAGAAAGGGTAAACAACGATGGTCAAATTAAACAGCCAATGATAAGAAAAATACTGATGAAAGAGTTAAATCAGTTCGTAGAGTCTGGATTGAGGATAATTTACGCTGGAAACTCAAAATTATACATATATACAAAATTGTATCCCATAAATTCGATGTTTTGACTGTTCAAAAACGTTTTTATTCGAATTGATGTGTGAGAACTGTTATTATCGTGCTATGGTAGTAAATTTAGTCGTTACTGATGGTGTAAATACTAACGAAACATCATAATAACGAAACTTTTGTATTGATAAATGAATTGAAACTTCCGAGTTCTAATAAAGGTATAGTGTTTCCATCGGAACGAATTGTTTCGATTAAGAAATCAATTTTTCAACTTTCTTATCCCGATATTTCTTTCCGACTGTTTTATTAGATAAAATTTTTCTTCTATCTCCATTTTCATTCATATAGAAATCAATGTTTTCCTTCCTGGAGTGAGGGTCCGTAATGAAAAGTGACATTTCTGCGGCAAGACACGTCGAGTTTATGGTTCAATATGCGACTCCGTAAAAGCAGATGTTAGAATAAAATGAAAATAAGTAATATATGTGTCAGTTGTTGAGAAGAAAAATGAAATATTCAATTGTTTCTATACGAATGTCACGCGGCCGAAAAATTTCGCAAATACCAGCACAAATTTTGATACAAACGACTTCGCAGCAATCGCAGTTCAAATCCTTGCAACAGTTTCTCGATAAAAATGCATTTGCATTTATAGCAATTAGTGAAAGTGCAAAACTTAATTCGGTTCGTAGAGTCTTGATTGATGATTATTTAGGCTTGAGACTAAAAATTAGCACTGCACTTAAAGCGATTAGTGAAAGTGCAAAACTTAATTCGGTTCGTAGAGTCTTGATTGATGATTATTTAGGCTTGAGACTCAAAATTAGCACTGCACTTAAAGCGATTAGTGAAAGTGCAAGACTTAAATCGGTTCGTAGAGTCTTGATTCATGATTATTTAGACTTGAAACTCAAAATTAGCACTGCACTTGAAGCAATTAGTGAAAGTGCAAGACTTAAATCGGTTCGTAGAGTCTTGATTGATGATTATTTAGGCTTGAAACTCAAAATTAGCACTGCACTTGAAGCAATTAGTGAAAGTGCAAGACTTAAATCGGTTCGTAGAGTCTTGATTGATGATTATTTAGGCTTGAAACTCAAAATTAGCACTGCACTTGAAGCAATTAGTGAAAGTGCAAGACTTAAATCGGTTCGTAGAGTCTTGATTGATGATTATTTAGGCTTGAGACTCAAAATTAGCACTGCACTTAAAGCGATTAGTGAAAGTGCAAGACTTAAATCGGTTCGTAGAGTCTTGAATGATGATTATTTAGGCTTGAGACTGAAAATTAGCACTGCACTTAAAGCGATTAGTGAAAGTGCAAAACTTAATTCGGTTCGTAGAGTCTTGATTGATGATTATTTAGGCTTGAGACTCAAAATTAGCACTGCACTTAAAGCGATTAGTGAAAGTGCAAGACTTAAATCGGTTCGTAGAGTCTTGAATGATGATTATTTAGGCTTGAGACTCAAAATTAGCACTGCACTTAAAGCGATTAGTGAAAGTGCAAGACTTAAATCGGTTCGTAGAGTCTTGATTAATGATTATTTAGGCTTGAAACTCAAAATTAGCACTGCACTTGAAGCAATTAGTGAAAGTGCAAGACTTAAATCGGTTCGTAGAGTCTTGATTGATGATTATTTAGACTTGAAACTCAAAATTAGCAGTGCACTTGAAGCAATTAGTGAAAGTGCAAGACTTAAATCGGTTCGTAGAGTCTTGATTGATGATTATTTAGACTTGAAACTCAAAATTAGCACTGCACTTAAAGCGATTAGTGAAAGTGCAAGACTTAAATCGGTTCGTAGAGTCTTGAATGATGATTATTTAGGCTTGAGACTCAAAATTAGCACTGCACTTAAAGCGATTAGTGAAAGTGCAAGACTTAAATCGGTTCGTAGAGTCTTGATTAATGATTATTTAGGCTTGAAACTCAAAATTAGCACTGCACTTGAAGCGATTAGTGAAAGTGCAAGACTTAAATCGGTTCGTAGAGTCTTGATTGATGATTATTTAGACTTGAAACTCAAAATTAGCAGTGCACTTGAAGCAATTAGTGAAAGTGCAAGACTTAAATCGGTTCGTAGAGTCTTGATTGATGATTATTTAGACTTGAAACTCAAAATTAGCACTGCACTTAAAGCGATTAGTGAAAGTGCAAGACTTAAATCGGTTCGTAGAGTCTTGAATGATGATTATTTAGGCTTGAGACTCAAAATTAGCACTGCACTTAAAGCGATTAGTGAAAGTGCAAAACTTAATTCGGTTCGTAGAGTCTTGATTGATGATTATTTAGGCTTGAAACTCAAAATTAGCACTGCACTTGAAGCAATTAGTGAAAGTGCAAGACTTAAATCGGTTCGTAGAGTCTTGATTGATGATTATTTAGGCTTGAAACTAAAAATTAGCACTGCACTTAAAGCGATTAGTGAAAGTGCAAAACTTAATTCGGTTCGTAGAGTCTTGATTGATGATTATTTAGGCTTGAGACTCAAAATTAGCACTGCACTTAAAGCGATTAGTGAAAGTGCAAGACTTAAATCGGTTCGTAGAGTCTTGATTCATGATTATTTAGACTTGAAACTCAAAATTAGCACTGCACTTGAAGCAATTAGTGAAAGTGCAAGACTTAAATCGGTTCGTAGAGTCTTGATTGATGATTATTTAGGCTTGAAACTCAAAATTAGCACTGCACTTGAAGCAATTAGTGAAAGTGCAAGACTTAAATCGGTTCGTAGAGTCTTGATTGATGATTATTTAGGCTTGAAACTCAAAATTAGCACTGCACTTGAAGCAATTAGTGAAAGTGCAAGACTTAAATCGGTTCGTAGAGTCTTGATTGATGATTATTTAGGCTTGAGACTCAAAATTAGCACTGCACTTAAAGCGATTAGTGAAAGTGCAAGACTTAAATCGGTTCGTAGAGTCTTGAATGATGATTATTTAGGCTTGAGACTAAAAATTAGCACTGCACTTAAAGCGATTAGTGAAAGTGCAAAACTTAATTCGGTTCGTAGAGTCTTGATTGATGATTATTTAGGCTTGAGACTCAAAATTAGCACTGCACTTAAAGCGATTAGTGAAAGTGCAAGACTTAAATCGGTTCGTAGAGTCTTGAATGATGATTATTTAGGCTTGAGACTCAAAATTAGCACTGCACTTAAAGCGATTAGTGAAAGTGCAAGACTTAAATCGGTTCGTAGAGTCTTGATTAATGATTATTTAGGCTTGAAACTCAAAATTAGCACTGCACTTGAAGCAATTAGTGAAAGTGCAAGACTTAAATCGGTTCGTAGAGTCTTGATTGATGATTATTTAGACTTGAAACTCAAAATTAGCAGTGCACTTGAAGCAATTAGTGAAAGTGCAAGACTTAAATCGGTTCGTAGAGTCTTGATTGATGATTATTTAGACTTGAAACTCAAAATTAGCACTGCACTTAAAGCGATTAGTGAAAGTGCAAGACTTAAATCGGTTCGTAGAGTCTTGAATGATGATTATTTAGGCTTGAGACTCAAAATTAGCACTGCACTTAAAGCGATTAGTGAAAGTGCAAGACTTAAATCGGTTCGTAGAGTCTTGATTAATGATTATTTAGGCTTGAAACTCAAAATTAGCACTGCACTTGAAGCGATTAGTGAAAGTGCAAGACTTAAATCGGTTCGTAGAGTCTTGATTGATGATTATTTAGACTTGAAACTCAAAATTAGCAGTGCACTTGAAGCAATTAGTGAAAGTGCAAGACTTAAATCGGTTCGTAGAGTCTTGATTGATGATTATTTAGACTTGAAACTCAAAATTAGCACTGCACTTAAAGCGATTAGTGAAAGTGCAAGACTTAAATCGGTTCGTAGAGTCTTGAATGATGATTATTTAGGCTTGAGACTCAAAATTAGCACTGCACTTAAAGCGATTAGTGAAAGTGCAAAACTTAATTCGGTTCGTAGAGTCTTGATTGATGATTATTTAGGCTTGAAACTCAAAATTAGCACTGCACTTGAAGCAATTAGTGAAAGTGCAAGACTTAAATCGGTTCGTAGAGTCTTGATTGATGATTATTTAGGCTTGAAACTAAAAATTAGCACTGCACTTAAAGCGATTAGTGAAAGTGCAAAACTTAATTCGGTTCGTAGAGTCTTGATTGATGATTATTTAGGCTTGAGACTCAAAATTAGCACTGCACTTAAAGCGATTAGTGAAAGTGCAAGACTTAAATCGGTTCGTAGAGTCTTGATTCATGATTATTTAGACTTGAAACTCAAAATTAGCACTGCACTTGAAGCAATTAGTGAAAGTGCAAGACTTAAATCGGTTCGTAGAGTCTTGATTGATGATTATTTAGGCTTGAAACTCAAAATTAGCACTGCACTTGAAGCAATTAGTGAAAGTGCAAGACTTAAATCGGTTCGTAGAGTCTTGATTGATGATTATTTAGGCTTGAAACTCAAAATTAGCACTGCACTTGAAGCAATTAGTGAAAGTGCAAGACTTAAATCGGTTCGTAGAGTCTTGATTGATGATTATTTAGGCTTGAGACTCAAAATTAGCACTGCACTTAAAGCGATTAGTGAAAGTGCAAGACTTAAATCGGTTCGTAGAGTCTTGAATGATGATTATTTAGGCTTGAGACTCAAAATTAGCACTGCACTTAAAGCGATTAGTGAAAGTGCAAAACTTAATTCGGTTCGTAGAGTCTTGATTGATGATTATTTAGGCTTGAGACTCAAAATTAGCACTGCACTTAAAGCGATTAGTGAAAGTGCAAGACTTAAATCGGTTCGTAGAGTCTTGAATGATGATTATTTAGGCTTGAGACTCAAAATTAGCACTGCACTTAAAGCGATTAGTGAAAGTGCAAGACTTAAATCGGTTCGTAGAGTCTTGATTGATGATTATTTAGGCTTGAAACTCAAAATTAGCACTGCACTTGAAGCGATTAGTGAAAGTGCAAGACTTAAATCGGTTCGTAGAGTCTTGATTGATGATTATTTAGACTTGAAACTCAAAATTAGCAGTGCACTTGAAGCAATTAGTGAAAGTGCAAGACTTAAATCGGTTCGTAGAGTCTTGATTGATGATTATTTAGACTTGAAACTCAAAATTAGCACTGCACTTAAAGCGATTAGTGAAAGTGCAAGACTTAAATCGGTTCGTAGAGTCTTGAATGATGATTATTTAGGCTTGAGACTCAAAATTAGCACTGCACTTAAAGCGATTAGTGAAAGTGCAAAACTTAATTCGGTTCGTAGAGTCTTGATTGATGATTATTTAGGCTTGAAACTCAAAATTAGCACTGCACTTGAAGCAATTAGTGAAAGTGCAAGACTTAAATCGGTTCGTAGAGTCTTGATTGATGATTATTTAGGCTTGAAACTAAAAATTAGCACTGCACTTAAAGCGATTAGTGAAAGTGCAAAACTTAATTCGGTTCGTAGAGTCTTGATTGATGATTATTTAGGCTTGAAACTCAAAATTAGCACTGCACTTGAAGCAATTAGTGAAAGTGCAAGACTTAAATCGGTTCGTAGAGTCTTGATTGATGATTATTTAGGCTTGAAACTAAAAATTAGCACTGCACTTAAAGCGATTAGTGAAAGTGCAAAACTTAATTCGGTTCGTAGAGTCTTGATTGATGATTATTTAGGCTTGAGACTCAAAATTAGCACTGCACTTAAAGCGATTAGTGAAAGTGCAAGACTTAAATCGGTTCGTAGAGTCTTGATTCATGATTATTTAGACTTGAAACTCAAAATTAGCACTGCACTTGAAGCAATTAGTGAAAGTGCAAGACTTAAATCGGTTCGTAGAGTCTTGATTGATGATTATTTAGGCTTGAAACTCAAAATTAGCAGTGCACTTGAAGCAATTAGTGAAAGTGCAAGACTTAAATCGGTTCGTAGAGTCTTGATTGATGATTATTTAGACTTGAAACTCAAAATTAGCAGTGCACTTGAAGCAATTAGTGAAAGTGCAAGACTTAAATCGGTTCGTAGAGTCTTGATTGATGATTATTTAGGCTTGAGACTCAAAATTAGCACTGCACTTAAAGCGATTAGTGAAAGTGCAAGACTTAAATCGGTTCGTAGAGTCTTGATTCATGATTATTTAGACTTGAAACTCAAAATTAGCAGTGCACTTGAAGCAATTAGTGAAAGTGCAAGACTTAAATCGGTTCGTAGAGTCTTGATTGATGATTATTTAGACTTGAAACTCAAAATTAGCACTGCACTTAAAGCGATTAGTGAAAGTGCAAGACTTAAATCGGTTCGTAGAGTCTTGAATGATGATTATTTAGGCTTGAGACTCAAAATTAGCACTGCACTTAAAGCGATTAGTGAAAGTGCAAAACTTAATTCGGTTCGTAGAGTCTTGATTGATGATTATTTAGGCTTGAAACTCAAAATTAGCACTGCACTTGAAGCAATTAGTGAAAGTGCAAGACTTAAATCGGTTCGTAGAGTCTTGATTGATGATTATTTAGGCTTGAAACTAAAAATTAGCACTGCACTTAAAGCGATTAGTGAAAGTGCAAAACTTAATTCGGTTCGTAGAGTCTTGATTGATGATTATTTAGGCTTGAGACTCAAAATTAGCACTGCACTTAAAGCGATTAGTGAAAGTGCAAGACTTAAATCGGTTCGTAGAGTCTTGATTGATGATTATTTAGGCTTGAAACTCAAAATTAGCACTGCACTTGAAGCAATTAGTGAAAGTGCAAGACTTAAATCGGTTCGTAGAGTCTTGATTGATGATTATTTAGGCTTGAAACTCAAAATTAGCACTGCACTTGAAGCAATTAGTGAAAGTGCAAGACTTAAATCGGTTCGTAGAGTCTTGATTGATGATTATTTAGGCTTGAGACTCAAAATTAGCACTGCACTTAAAGCGATTAGTGAAAGTGCAAGACTTAAATCGGTTCGTAGAGTCTTGAATGATGATTATTTAGGCTTGAGACTAAAAATTAGCACTGCACTTAAAGCGATTAGTGAAAGTGCAAAACTTAATTCGGTTCGTAGAGTCTTGATTGATGATTATTTAGGCTTGAGACTCAAAATTAGCACTGCACTTAAAGCGATTAGTGAAAGTGCAAGACTTAAATCGGTTCGTAGAGTCTTGAATGATGATTATTTAGGCTTGAGACTCAAAATTAGCACTGCACTTAAAGCGATTAGTGAAAGTGCAAGACTTAAATCGGTTCGTAGAGTCTTGATTGATGATTATTTAGGCTTGAAACTCAAAATTAGCACTGCACTTGAAGCGATTAGTGAAAGTGCAAGACTTAAATCGGTTCGTAGAGTCTTGATTGATGATTATTTAGACTTGAAACTCAAAATTAGCAGTGCACTTGAAGCAATTAGTGAAAGTGCAAGACTTAAATCGGTTCGTAGAGTCTTGATTGATGATTATTTAGACTTGAAACTCAAAATTAGCACTGCACTTAAAGCGATTAGTGAAAGTGCAAGACTTAAATCGGTTCGTAGAGTCTTGAATGATGATTATTTAGGCTTGAGACTCAAAATTAGCACTGCACTTAAAGCGATTAGTGAAAGTGCAAAACTTAATTCGGTTCGTAGAGTCTTGATTGATGATTATTTAGGCTTGAAACTCAAAATTAGCACTGCACTTGAAGCAATTAGTGAAAGTGCAAGACTTAAATCGGTTCGTAGAGTCTTGAATGATGATTATTTAGGCTTGAAACTCAAAATTAGCACTGCACTTGAAGCAATTAGTGAAAGTGCAAGACTTAAATCGGTTCGTAGAGTCTTGAATGATGATTATTTAGGCTTGAAACTCAAAATTAGCACTGCACTTGAAGCGATTAGTGAAAGTGCAAGACTTAAATCGGTTCGTAGAGTCTTGAATGATGATTATTTAGGCTTGAAACTCAAAATTAGCACTGCACTTGAAGCGATTAGTGAAAGTGCAAGACTTAAATCGGTTCGTAGAGTCTTGAATGATGATTATTTAGGCTTGAAACTCAAAATTAGCACTGCACTTGAAGCGATTAGTGAAAGTGCAAGACTTAAATCGGTTCGTAGAGTCTTGATTGATGATTATTTAGGCTTGAAACTCAAAATTAGCAGTGCACTTGAAGCAATTAGTGAAAGTGCTAGACTTAAATCGGTTCGTAGAGTCTTTTTAGTTTTCCATCGAATTTCGCTGTTTTTCCACCTTTCTCAAAAATTTGAGGCTTAGTTCTCAATCAAAAGAAACAAAACCTGCAACGCAGCTGCGACCGCGGACTCACGGTCACGTACAATCGATTGCAAGCTAGTTTCATTCGAATCACCTCGTATACTGCTCTCCCCTGTTATACGTTGCCAAATAGTTGCAAGATTTGGTTAGGTTGTAATCTTGATGAAAATCCTGGTAATTCTCACTTGGAAATCATGTTGTATCAAAAATAGCACTAAAAAGAATCAAAGCTCAGTTCAGCCACTACTTTCGTCAGTTTTAGTTCCATGTGACTTTTTCTTTATTCCGAATCTCAAAAATTACCTTTGGGAATTACCTTTAAGCTACGACGCTGTTTTTGTTCCATTGTGAGCAAATTCGGTACCCATTTTGCGCACAGCTTCATCATGTTCGAATTTTCAGTTAATATGCGATGTACTGCACTTTTTGAAATGTCTACTATGTCGCGCACTTTCAGTTCACCATCATCCTGTACCACTTTCAAACTTGAAACATGTGCTGTACAGGTTATGTTATATTTTCAAGTAACTACCGCCATCTCTAGGTCAGACCAAGTACTTCTGCGAACACCAATAACAAAACAAACTAAGTAGACGTTTTTTTTTTAATTCAACTCAATTAAGTCCCGACCACTCTATTTGCGTTCTGAGGCAGGGTGAAGGATCTGAAGTATTTGGAAATTCAAACCGAAATTCCCTTGGAGAAAAGAAAACGTCAGGAGAACTTCGAGCTGTTCGAGTGAATGAAATTAAACCCTTAAAGAAAAATACAGACCAAATTCTATTTTTTATTATCTAGTATTTGGATAAACACTTTTTATAGGTCTAGGTAGAAATTAAGAACCAAAACAAGTGGATTTGATTGATGAGTGACACTTATAGTTAATTTTTTCAATGTTATCTGTCAAATTTTTATGTATATCTGACAAACAGATTATTCTTAATACTCATTTATAAAGATTTGTCATTGTCACAACGGAATTAGTCCAATTTGTTTATCTGGAAACGATATTCATTAGAAAATTACTCACGTGCGGGAAGCCCTAATCCAGAAAACATTAAATTAGTAGAAAAAATTTAATACAAGTGAATAATTAAGTGTTTAAGTGTAGTGAATAGTTAAGTATTCAAGTGTAGTGAATAATTAAGTGTTCAAGTGTAGTGAATAGTTAAGTGTTCAAGTGTAGTGAATAGTTAAGTGTTCAAGTGTAGTGAATAATTAAGTGTTCAAGTGTAGTGAATAGTTAATTGTTCAAGTGTAGTGAATAGTTAAGTGTTCAAGTGTAGTGAATAGGGCATAAATAAATTAAATATGTATAAATTCATCCCACCGAGTTTGTGATTAACTTTATTTTTATAAAAAAGAAGAAACTTTCGGTATGTATAATGATGTTAACTATCTCAATATAAATTATCGAAGAAAATCACTGCAAAATCAGCGCTCGCTTCATTAAACTACTAGAAATCATATGAGAACCGGCTTATTCGACAAATTATAGATTTTCGTTATAACAGAACCGGGCCGGCTTCACAGTGCATGTCGTGGACGAGTTCGCAACAATATTTTTATAACCACACTACGTATTACGTGGTTTGACATGCCGAAGCGTTTATATTACGTTAGTAAGTATCAATTTCGATTCAATCGATTAAAAATCTTCGAAAAATTCGACAAATTATAGATTTCCGTTATAACAGAACCGGGCCGGCTTCACAGTGCATGTCGTGGACGAGTTCGCAACAATATTTTTAAAACCACACTACTTATTACGTGGTTTGACATGCCGAAGCGTTCATATTACGTTAGTAAGTATCAATTTCGATTCAATCGAATAAAAATCTTCGAAAAATTCGACAAATTATAGATTTCCGTTATAACAGAACCAGGCCGGCTTCACAGTGCATGTCGTGGACTAGTTCGCAACAATATTTTTATAACCACACTACGTATTACGTGGTTTGACATGCCGAAGCGTTTATATTACGTTAGTAAGTATCAATTTTGATTCAATCGATTAAAAATCTTCGAAAAATTCGACAAATTATAGATTTCTGTTATAACAGAACCGGGCCCGGCTTCACAGTGCATGTCGTGGACGAGTTCGCAACAATATTTTTATAACCACACTACGTATTACGTGGTTGGATATGCCCAAGCGTTCATATTACGTTAGTAAGTATCAATTTCGATTCAATCGATTAAAAATCTTCGAAAAATTCGACAAATTATAGATTTCCGTTATAACAGAACCGGGCCCGGCTTCACAGTGCATGTCGTGGACGAGTTCGCAACAATATTTTTAAAACCACACTACTTATTACGTGGTTTGACATGCCGAAGCGTTCATATTACGTTAGTAAGTATCAATTTCGATTCAATCGAATAAAAATCTTCGAAAAATTCGACAAATTATAGATTTCCGTTATAACAGAACCAGGCCGGCTTCACAGTGCATGTCGTGGACTAGTTCGCAACAATATTTTTATAACCACACTACGTATTACGTGGTTTGACATGCCGAAGCGTTTATATTACGTTAGTAAGTATCAATTTTGATTCAATCGATTAAAAATCTTCGAAAAATTCGACAAATTATAGATTTCTGTTATAACAGAACCGGGCCCGGCTTCACAGTGCATGTCGTGGACGAGTTCGCAACAATATTTTTATAACCACACTACGTATTACGTGGTTGGATATGCCCAAGCGTTCATATTACGTTAGTAAGTATCAATTTCGATTCAATCGATTAAAAATCTTCGAAAAATTCGACAAATTATAGATTTCCGTTATAACAGAACCGGGCCCGGCTTCACAGTGCATGTCGTGGACGAGTTCGCAACAATATTTTTAAAACCACACTACGTATTACGTGGTTTGACATGCCGAAGCGTTCATATTACGTTAGTAAGTATCAATTTCGATTCAATCGATTAAAAATCTTCGAAAAATTCGACAAATTATAGATTTCCGTTATAACAGAACCGGGCCGGCTTCACAGTGCATGTCGTGGACGAGTTCGCAACAATATTTTTATAACCACACTACGTATTACGTGGTTTGACATGCCGAAGCGTTTATATTACGTTAGTAAGTATCAATTTCGATTCAATCGATTAAAAATCTTCGAAAAATTCGACAAATTATAGATTTCCGTTATAACAGAACCGGGCCGGCTTCACAGTGCATGTCGTGGACGAGTTCGCAACAATATTTTTAAAACCACACTACGTATTACGTGGTTTGACATGCCGAAGCGTTCATATTACGTTAGTAAGTATCAATTTCGATTCAATCGATTAAAAATCTTCGAAAAATTCGACAAATTATAGATTTCCGTTATAACAGAACCGGGCCGGCTTCACAGTGCATGTCGTGGACTAGTTCGCAACAATATTTTTAAAACCACACTACGTATTACGTGGTTTGACATGCCGAAGCGTTCATATTACGTTAGTAAGTATCAATTTCGATTCAATCGAATAAAAATCTTCGAAAAATTCGACAAATTATAGATTTCCGTTATAACAGAACCGGGCCCGGCTTCACAGTGCATGTCGTGGACGAGTTCGCAACAATATTTTTATAACCACACTACGTATTACGTGGTTTGATATGCCGAAGCGTTCATATTACGTTAGTAAGTATCAATTTCGATTCAATCGAATAAAAATCTTCGAAAAATTCGACAAATTATAGATTTCCGTTATAACAGAACCGGGCCCGGCTTCACAGTGCATGTCGTGGACGAGTTCGCAACAATATTTTTATAACCACACTACGTATTACGTGGTTGGATATGCCCAAGCGTTCATATTACGTTAGTAAGTATCAATTTCGATTCAATCGATTAAAAATCTTCGAAAAATTCGACAAATTATAGATTTCCGTTATAACAGAACCGGGCCCGGCTTCACAGTGCATGTCGTGGACGAGTTCGCAACAATATTTTTATAACCACACTACGTATTACGTGGTTTGATATGCCGAAGCGTTCATATTACGTTAGTAAGTATCAATTTCGATTCAATCGAATAAAAATCTTCGAAAAATTCGACAAATTATAGATTTCCGTTATAACAGAACCGGGCCGGCTTCACAGTGCATGTCGTGGACGAGTTCGCAACAATATTTTTAAAACCACACTACGTATTACGTGGTTTGATATGCCGAAGCGTTCATATTACGTTAGTAAGTATCAATTTCGATTCAATCGAATAAAAATCTTCGAAAAATTCGACAAATTATAGATTTCCGTTATAACAGAACCGGGCCCGGCTTCACAGTGCATGTCGTGGACGAGTTCGCAACAATATTTTTATAACCACACTACGTATTACGTGGTTTGATATGCCGAAGCGTTCATATTACGTTAGTAAGTATCAATTTCGATTCAATCGAATAAAAATCTTCGAAAAATTCGACAAATTATAGATTTCCGTTATAACAGAACCGGGCCGGCTTCACAGTGCATGTCGTGGACGAGTTCGCAACAATATTTTTAAAACCACACTACTTATTACGTGGTTTGACATGCCGAAGCGTTCATATTACGTTAGTATCAATTTCGATTCAATCGAATAAAAATCTTCGAAAAATTCGACAAATTATAGATTTCCGTTATAACAGAACCGGGCCGGCTTCACAGTGCATGTCGTGGACTAGTTCGCAACAATATTTTTATAACCACACTACGTATTACGTGGTTTGACATGCCGAAGCGTTTATATTACGTTAGTAAGTATCAATTTTGATTCAATCGATTAAAAATCTTCGAAAAATTCGACAAATTATAGATTTCCGTTATAACAGAACCGGGCCCGGCTTCACAGTGCATGTCGTGGACGAGTTCGCAACAATATTTTTATAACCACACTACGTATTACGTGGTTTGACATGCCGAAGCGTTTATATTACGTTAGTAAGTATCAATTTTGATTCAATCGATTAAAAATCTTCGAAAAATTCGACAAATTATAGATTTCCGTTATAACAGAACCGGGCCCGGCTTCACAGTGCATGTCGTGGACGAGTTCGCAACAATATTTTTATAACCACACTACGTATTACGTGGTTGGATATGCCCAAGCGTTCATATTACGTTAGTAAGTATCAATTTCGATTCAATCGATTAAAAATCTTCGAAAAATTCGACAAATTATAGATTTCCGTTATAACAGAACCGGGCCGGCTTCACAGTGCATGTCGTGGACGAGTTCGCAACAATATTTTTAAAACCACACTACGTATTACGTGGTTTGACATGCCGAAGCGTTCATATTACGTTAGTAAGTATCAATTTCGATTCAATCGATTAAAAATCTTCGAAAAATTCGACAAATTATAGATTTCCGTTATAACAGAACCGGGCCCGGCTTCACAGTGCATGTCGTGGACGAGTTCGCAACAATATTTTTATAACCACACTACGTATTACGTGGTTTGACATGCCGAAGCGTTTATATTACGTTAGTAAGTATCAATTTTGATTCAATCGATTAAAAATCTTCGAAAAATTCGACAAATTATAGATTTCCGTTATAACAGAACCGGGCCCGGCTTCACAGTGCATGTCGTGGACGAGTTCGCAACAATATTTTTATAACCACACTACGTATTACGTGGTTGGATATGCCCAAGCGTTCATATTACGTTAGTAAGTATCAATTTCGATTCAATCGATTAAAAATCTTCGAAAAATTCGACAAATTATAGATTTCCGTTATAACAGAACCGGACCGGCTTCACAGTGCATGTCGTGGACGAGTTCGCAACAATATTTTTAAAACCACACTACGTATTACGTGGTTTGACATGCCGAAGCGTTCATATTACGTTAGTAAGTATCAATTTCGATTCAATCGATTAAAAATCTTCGAAAAATTCGACAAATTATAGATTTCCGTTATAACAGAACCGGGCCGGCTTCACAGTGCATGTCGTGGACGAGTTCGCAACAATATTTTTAAAACCACACTACGTATTACGTGGTTTGACATGCCGAAGCGTTTATATTACGTTAGTAAGTATCAATTTCGATTCAATCGATTAAAAATCTTCGAAAAATTCGACAAATTATAGATTTCCGTTATAACAGAACCGGGCCGGCTTCACAGTGCATGTCGTGGACTAGTTCGCAACAATATTTTTATAACCACACTACGTATTACGTGGTTTGACATGCCGAAGCGTTTATATTACGTTAGTAAGTATCAATTTCGATTCAATCGATTAAAAATCTTCGACAAATTATAGATTTCCGTTATAACAGAACCGGGCCGGCTTCACAGTGCATGTCGTGGACGAGTTCGCAACAATATTTTTATAACCACACTACGTATTACGTGGTTTGACATGCCGAAGCGTTTATATTACGTTAGTAAGTATCAATTTCGATTCAATCGATTAAAAATCTTCGAAAAATTCGACAAATTATAGATTTCCGTTATAACAGAACCGGGCCGGCTTCACAGTGCATGTCGTGGACGAGTTCGCAACAATATTTTTAAAACCACACTACGTATTACGTGGTTTGACATGCCGAAGCGTTCATATTACGTTAGTAAGTATCAATTTCGATTCAATCGATTAAAAATCTTCGAAAAATTCGACAAATTATAGATTTCCGTTATAACAGAACCGGGCCGGCTTCACAGTGCATGTCGTGGACTAGTTCGCAACAATATTTTTATAACCACACTACGTATTACGTGGTTTGACATGCCGAAGCGTTTATATTACGTTAGTAAGTATCAATTTTGATTCAATCGATTAAAAATCTTCGAAAAATTCGACAAATTATAGATTTCCGTTATAACAGAACCGGGCCCGGCTTCACAGTGCATGTCGTGGACGAGTTCGTAACAATATTCTTATGGAAGATTCAATGTTAGGCTAATAACTCATGGACTGCGCTACTTATTACGTGGTTTGACATGCCGAAGCGTTCATATTACGTTAGTAAGTATCAATTTCGATTCAATCGAATAAAAATCTTCGAAAAATTCGACAAATTATAGATTTCCGTTATAACAGAACCGGGCCGGCTTCACAGTGCATGTCGTGGACTAGTTCGCAACAATATTTTTATAACCACACTACGTATTACGTGGTTTGACATGCCGAAGCGTTTATATTACGTTAGTAAGTATCAATTTTGATTCAATCGATTAAAAATCTTCGAAAAATTCGACAAATTATAGATTTCCGTTATAACAGAACCGGGCCCGGCTTCACAGTGCATGTCGTGGACGAGTTCGTAACAATATTCTTATGGAAGATTCAATGTTAGGCTAATAACTCATGGACTGCGCTACTTATTACGTGGTTTGACATGCCGAAGCGTTCATATTACGTTAGTAAGTATCAATTTCGATTCAATCGAATAAAAATCTTCGAAAAATTCGACAAATTATAGATTTCCGTTATAACAGAACCGGGCCGGCTTCACAGTGCATGTCGTGGACTAGTTCGCAACAATATTTTTATAACCACACTACGTATTACGTGGTTTGACATGCCGAAGCGTTTATATTACGTTAGTAAGTATCAATTTTGATTCAATCGATTAAAAATCTTCGAAAAATTCGACAAATTATAGATTTCCGTTATAACAGAACCGGGCCCGGCTTCACAGTGCATGTCGTGGACGAGTTCGTAACAATATTCTTATGGAAGATTCAATGTTAGGCTAATAACTCATGGACTGCGCTACTTATTACGTGGTTTGACATGCCGAAGCGTTCATATTACGTTAGTAAGTATCAATTTCGATTCAATCGAATAAAAATCTTCGAAAAATTCGACAAATTATAGATTTCCGTTATAACAGAACCGGGCCCGGCTTCACAGTGCATGTCGTGGACGAGTTCGTAACAATATTCTTATGGAAGATTCAATGTTAGGCTAATAACTCATGGACTGCGCTACTTATTACGTGGTTTGACATGCCGAAGCGTTCATATTACGTTAGTAAGTATCAATTTCGATTCAATCGAATAAAAATCTTCGAAAAATTCGACAAATTATAGATTTCCGTTATAACAGAACCGGGCCCGGCTTCACAGTGCATGTCGTGGACGAGTTCGTAACAATATTCTTATGGAAGATTCAATGTTAGGCTAATAACTCATGGACTGCGCTACTTATTACGTGGTTTGACATGCCGAAGCGTTCATATTACGTTAGTAAGTATCAATTTCGATTCAATCGAACAAAAATCTTCGAAAAATTCGACAAATTATAGATTTCCGTTATAACAGAACCGGGCCCGGCTTCACAGTGCATGTCGTGGACGAGTTCGTAACAATATTCTTATGGAAGATTCAATGTTAGGCTAATAACTCATGGACTGCGCTACTTATTACGTGGTTTGACATGCCGAAGCGTTCATATTACGTTAGTAAGTATCAATTTCGATTCAATCGAATAAAAATCTTCGAAAAATTCGACAAATTATAGATTTCCGTTATAACAGAACCGGGCCCGGCTTCACAGTGCATGTCGTGGACGAGTTCGTAACAATATTCTTATGGAAGATTCAATGTTAGGCTAATAACTCATGGACTGCGCTACTTATTACGTGGTTTGACATGCCGAAGCGTTCATATTACGTTAGTAAGTATCAATTTCGATTCAATCGAATAAAAATCTTCGAAAAATTCGACAAATTATAGATTTCCGTTATAACAGAACCGGGCCCGGCTTCACAGTGCATGTCGTGGACGAGTTCGTAACAATATTCTTATGGAAGATTCAATGTTAGGCTAATAACTCATGGACTGCGCTACGTATTACGTGGTTTCAATTAAAAATCTTCAAAAAATTCGGTATATATTTCAACAATACCCTAGAGTGTAGCTGTTCGCTCGTCGTAAAGTTTCTTCATGCATATTTATAAAGGGGTGTTGTTTGTTTATGGAAAATTTACCTTTGTGACATAGGGATGACAGAATTAATTTCGCGAGACGTGGGCAAGCGATTCTGCAATTTTAATTTCATACGATTTCAACGATGGATATAAATTGTTTTGTCCCAACTATTTCTTATGAAATTCGTTCTAAAAGAGGATGTTAGACGCATATATAGATTGAAATTCACTTTATTACGTTTACCTAACACATATTGAACATATGAACATTTAAACTAACTTCATTAACTTACGAGGAGGGTTCCAAAAGTACTTGGTGCATAAAAATTTCGGAAAACGTTGTATTCATTGTTCAATGTAATCTCCTAGTAATTTCATACTCTTTTACCAGCGATGTTTAATAAGTTTTAAACCCAAAATAGCCATTTCTTCAAATCTGGAAACTGGAAATAATCCGAGGAAGCTAAATCTGGCAAATAGGATGCATGAGGTAGCAATTCAAAGTTTAATTCATCAATTTTGGCGATTGAAATAACAGATTTGTGAGTTGCTGCAAGGTCTTGATGATTCAACAATTTTTTCTTAGCCTAATGCGGCCGTTTTGGCTCGATTTTTTCGCTTAAACCTTCACACGATAGATTTTCCTTTTTCAATGGAAATTATCCCTCGCGCATTCCAAAAAAACCATAATTACGACCTTGCCTGCATGTGGAACAGTCTTTGCCTTATTTGGAGCTAGTTTAGTCAACGATATTCAACATTTCTGGAGTCGACACCTCATTTTGTCGACCACTGCGTTGCTGGTCTTCCCAGATCGTACAGTCTCGTCTAAACTTTGCTATTCAATATTATACTGTTGATAAGGAAGGATCAGTCTCATCCAGAGTAGAATCCAGTTCAGCTTTTTATATTGGTTGGGATAATGTCTTTCAAATGTTACGAATTTACTGAAAACGTTCAGTATTGGTACCAAACAAATACTAAACGAGATGGCGTCTTCAAACTTCAAGCAACGACCGCCATCTCTAGGTGAGAGCAGGTACTTCCGTGAACATCCTCGAATGACACTCGAAGCGTTTGGTTTATGTTTTTAATATAAAAAGACATTTTTGGTTGATTCCTTTACTAAATTTCCTTCAAATTTTTGTAATATCTTCGAGGTTCGTGTGAAAACGAAGAAAAAACACATACAAAAAGAAAATATAAAAGAACGAACCGGTAAACATACCAAAAATATGACGATATCGATTCCTTTTTGTTTCCTCGATGTTTTTCATGGTTTTTTCACAATTTTCGTGTTAATTTTTTTGTTGTTTCCTTATCTATTCGAAAATGGATCATTATGTGAGAACGATCGATTATTTTTTACGGAATCCATCATTTCGAAAAGTCGATTACTTCCTGAATCTTTCCCTTCTAATATAGAAACATCTTGTACCAATACAGAGATGTTTAGCTCAATATGAAGCTTCGATTTTCCAAAGAAAAGTAATTTGGGTAATAAGAAGATATTGTGAACCTCAATTTACTTTCTTTTTGCTACGAATTTCATCGCGTCTCTACTTCTACTCGGAAAGTTCGAACCGAAGTAATGAGATTGAAAAGAAACGCTCATATTCCAAAAATTATATTCCACAGTATTAAATTTCACGAAAATAAAATAAAATAAAAAAAATTCATGAATTCTTATCCTAGCATAGAAATAACATCGTCGAAGTTAAATTTTCAATTCGTTTGTCAGATTTGTTGGCTAAAAATAGTCCGATAGGGCCAGATATGGGTTATACGGTGGCTGTTCAATCTCCTTGAAGCATTACGGACTGGAGCATTTTCATTGGTAAACCAGAAGAATATGTCAAGCTTCTAGTTGTGTTTGAACCCTAAAAGTCAGTTTAATCGCAATCCCAAAACTTTTTTGGTACTTTTTGTAGTATTTGCAATCCGTCGAATCACTTGGGTGGGATAAAATTTTTAATATATCTATAAATACGGTAAAATCAACCGAAACAAGCTGCATCCAAGGCTACGTACACTAAAGCGACTTCAGAAACATCGAACAGCCACCATACACCTCTGATTTGGCTTATTTTTCTCTTATACCTCAAATAAATATAAATAATTTTTGATAGGCCCAATCCTTTACAAGATATCACCTTTAAAAGATTGTGATTAACATTGAGTCGTACACGTCTAGATGTGTGGTTCCAGAAGTGTCTGGTTTGACAAAAGATGGCGGTATTTGTTTGAAAATTAACAAAGTACTCAATCTATTAAATATCTGTTTCTAGTTTGAGCCTTAGCATAACCAATATCAAAATTGAATTAGATTCTACTCTGGGTGAGACTGTTCCTTCGTTATCAACAGTAAAGAATCAAAGTTTAGACGAGACTGTACATTAGGGAAGACCAGCAGCACAGTGGACGATCAAATTTCCGTTATTGCAATAGAAAAAATTGATGAATTAAAATTTGAATCTCCAGATCTGGATGGTTAGGTTAGGTTCCAAAATTTTTGTATTATATTTGTATTAATAATACCAATACCAACAGTTTCGATATCAAAGTCATCGTCTTCAGTGATACGGTGAACCAAGTCCTCGAAGACGATAACTAATTGAAACCCCTGTATAATTTTAACGAATGTGACATATCAAAAAAATAATTGGGTGTTATCACCATGGAAACGTTACACAAACAAACCAGTACCTAAAAAAAAATGATAAAACGTCAATTAACTGACCTTTCTTTTTTTATTATTATGCTTTTCGACTTTGTTAAGACCCACCAAACGTCTCATAACAGAACCATTTTAAATTCAACACTTTCACATATGATTAAACGCCGAACATATTTAAAATGGAATATTTCAATCGATTTCCAAAATAACGATGATATTTTGTAAAATTCAATAATTTGTAGGTTAGTATTTCGAGGTATATGCCATGCGGGTTCTCGATTACGGATTACCGTCATAAAAAATACGATAATTTCGGCGAAATGACATGAATTTTCGAATTTGATTCGTTTTGTTATCGGAAAGTGTTTCTATCGGACGACCGAAGCGAACTGAAGCTCAGAAAATACTAAAATAAGGGAAGTTGACGCATTCGGCAACACCCCTTTTCAGCTTGCGTGGAAATTATTGAAACCAACTCCGCGACGAACTTACAGCTCTTGTTATGCATTTCATATTTTTATACAACAAGAAAAGTACTCCTAGAATATTTTTTTATTCTATTATACAGATTGTCTCATCGATTAGAGCAATAAAAAAATACTATATAACGGAGATGAAGCAAAATTTTTCAAATTTTACACAATTAAATGCCAGAATCGAATTCCTCAACAAATTCTGTGCATTTTTTATTTGAGAAATTTCAGTCTATCTCTTCAAATAAGATATAGGGGAGAGTGGGAACTTTGTAATGTAAAAATACATTTAAGTCCGGTTCTGCTCAGCCGATTTTTATAAACTTGATATTGTTTGAAAGAACTTTTGTTCAACAATACAAAATATATAAATTAAAAGCGATTTAATTACCAAAATTTAAATACAAGCATAAAAATTAAAGTTCGTCTTTTAGAAATAAACTAAATTAACATTAAAACAAATCAAACCTTGTATCAATATCTTTTTTTTTACCAGAGATATCTCAAGAAATGTATAAACTACGGAAACTTTTGTTCGAATGTCTATTATACAGATTGTCTCATCGATTAGAGCAATGAAAACATACCATATAAAAGGAAAGGAGCTAAAGCGAAATTTTTCAAAATTTACCCTATTAAGTGATACTTTATATAGAATAATCGAATTTTTAAATAAATTTTACGCATTTTTTATTTGAGAAATTTCAGTCTATCTCTTCAAATAAGATATAGGGGAGAGTGGGAACTTTGTAATGTAAAAATACATTTAAGTCCGGTTCTGCTCAGCCGATTTTTATAAACTTGATATTGTTTGAAAGAACTTTTGTTCAACAATACAAAATATATAAATTCAAAGCGATTTAATTACCAAAATTTAAATACAAGCATAAAAATTAAAGTTCGTCTTTTAGAAATAAACTAAATTAACATTAAAACAAATCAAACCTTGTATCAATATCTTTTTTTTTACCAGAGATATCTCAAGAAATGTATAAACTACGGAAACTTTTGTTCGAATGTCTATTATACAGATTGTCTCATCGATTAGAGCAATGAAAACATACCATATAAAAGGAAAGGAGCTAAAGCGAAATTTTTCAAAATTTATCCCATTAAGTGATCCTTTATATAGAATAATCGAATTCTTGAATAAATTTTACGCATTTTTTATCTGAGAAATTTCAGTCTATCTTTTCAAATAAGATATAGGGGAGAGTGGGAACTTTGTAATGTAAAAATACTTTTAAGTCCGGTTCTGCTCAGCCGATTTTTATAAACTTGATATTGTTTGAAAGAACTTTTGTTCAACAATACAAAATATATAAATTCAAAGCGATTTAATTACCAAAATTTAAATACAAGCATAAAAATTAAAGTTCGTCTTTTAGAAATAAACTAAATTAACATTAAAACAACTCAAACCTTGTATCAATATCTTTTTTTTTACCAGAGATATCTCAAGAAATGTATAAACTACGGAAACTTTTGTTCGAATGTCTATTATACAGATTGTCTCATCGATTAGAGCAATGAAAACATACCATATAAAAGGAAAGGAGCTAAAGCGAAATTTTTCAAAATTTACCCCATTAAGTGATACTTTATATAGAATAATCGAATTTTTAAATAAATTTTACGCATTTTTTATCTGAGAAATTTCAGTCTATCTTTTCAAATAAGATATAGGGGAGAGTGGGAACTTTGTAATGTAAAAATACTTTTAAGTCCGGTTCTGCTCAGCCGATTTTTATAAACTTGATATTGTTTGAAAGAACTTTTGTTCAACAATACAAAATATATAAATTCAAAGCGATTTAATTACCAAAATTTAAATACAAGCATAAAAATTAAAGTTCGTCTTTTAGAAATAAACTAAATTAACATCAAAATAAATCAAACCATGTATCAATCTCTTTTTTTTTACCAGAGATATCTCAAGACTAAATACTCAATACTAAATTGAACGTTTATATGCAAAAATCAAGGTAAAACCACCTCATATGTCGAATAAAAAACCACTGTTTGACCAAGACAATGTACCGATCCACAACTCGATGGCAACGATGGTTGGAACTGGACCAATTGCTTCCTCATCCACCATACAGTCCAGATCTGGCCCCCAGTCGACTCAAATGAAGCAATTGCTGAAATTGAAGCTTGTTTTTGAGACAAAAGACAAATCCTTCTACGAGCACGGCATCCAGAAGTTGGAATGATTGTATGGCTCTTGAAGGAGATGATTGATGAAAATAATCGATTTTTTGCAAAAAAAAACGTGTTTTTCTCAGTTAGTCACACGATTTATTGATATTATACCACCAGGCTAGCGGGAAACCTCCAAAAAGACGCTCGGAAACACGAAAAAGTCACCAGATCAACTTTTTTGTTTCGATGTGCGAAGTCGTAATACCGGGAAAAAATTTGCCAAAATTTCCCGTTCGGCCGGAAATCTTTTCCAGACTTTTCATATTCGGATTCAACGACTTGGAAAACATAGATTTTGGGGGTGGTTTACCCTCGTTTACTTAAACCACTTGAAAATATTTTGTTTGAAGCCGAAAAATTGATGTAGGTGAGAATAATGGAGGAAATTAAAACCAAAAAATCATGTTCGTCAAAATTCGTATTCAAAAAATGCAAAATGATATACAATAACATTATGAACGTTTCGAGAAAATAAGTAATCCATCTTCAATCCACATAAATTCAATGACTATGTTTGTTTTTCTGGTACATACTCAACGGATACAATTTCTCCCATTCGCTATATCTTTCGTTATTAAGTTTGTTAAACATCGTTAATTTATTCCCGATATCCATGTACTTTTGATCGTTTAAATTGAACGGTTCCCATTTGACGTTATCTAATTGTTCAGACGGCGTCGGAATCGGATTCCTAAAAACCAGTGCGAAAATATTAACTACATAGTTTTGGTCCTTCGAGCCGGTAACTCGTCCCTTCTCCTCTTATCATTATTTTTACTACTTACCCGGTTTTAGCGAAATTTGCGTACATCTTAGTTAGTTTAGTAACCATTTCGATTTCCTGGGGGGAAGTTTCAGTAAATAGAGGAAATAATTTGATATAAAACAAGTAAATCAAATCATCGTGGTGAACAATACCTGAAAATCGATGTTTAGATATAAAAAATATTCAAAAAACTTGCTTTACTATAAGACAAACAAAGTTAATCAGGAAAGTTTGCAGGAAATTTAGTCACTATAGAAAATTCTTCAATATTAATGATTCAAATGATTGCCCCAAGCGATGTATTCATTAGAAAATGGATCGTAAAGCTTCAAGACACCATATCAATAATGGATGACCCAAAATCCGGGCATCCAAGATCTTCCAGAACGATCGAAAACGTATAGAGTGTTACTGAGTTTGTTCGTGACAAAAGCTGCAAATATTAGTGATTCAAATGAAGCCCTAAGCGTTCTACTGATTGGAAAATGGATCGTAATGCTTCAAGACACCAGATCAATAATGGATAATCCAAAATCCGGGCATCCAAGATCTTCCAGAACGATCGAAAACGTATAGAGTGTTACTGAGTTTGTTCGTGACAAAAGCTGCAAATATTAGTGATACAAATGATGCTCTAAGCGTTCTATTGATTGAAAAATGTATGGTAAAGCTTCGAGACACCAGATCAATAATGGATAACCCAAAATCCGGGCATCCAAGATCTTCCAGAACGATCGAAAACGTATAGAGTGTTACTGAGTTTGTTCGTGACAAAAGCTGCAAATATTAGTGATTCAAATGAAGCCCTAAGCGTTCTACTGATTGGAAAATGGATCGTAATGCTTCAAGACACCAGATCAATAATGGATAATCCAAAATCCGGGCATCCAAGATCTTCCAGAACGATCGAAAACGTATAGAGTGTTACTGAGTTTGTTCGTGACAAAAGCTGCAAATATTAGTGATACAAATGATGCTCTAAGCGTTCTATTGATTGGAAAATGGATCGTAATGCTTCAAGACACCAGATCAATAATGGATAATCCAAAATCCGGGCATCCAAGATCTTCCAGAACGATCGAAAACGTATAGAGTGTTACTGAGTTTGTTCGTGACAAAAGCTGCAAATATTAGTGATACAAATGATGCTCTAAGCGTTCTATTGATTGGAAAATGGATCGTAATGCTTCAAGACACCAGATCAATAATGGATAATCCAAAATCCGGGCATCCAAGATCTTCCAGAACGATCGAAAACGTATAGAGTGTTACTGAGTTTGTTCGTGACAAAAGCTGCAAATATTAGTGATACAAATGATGCTCTAAGCGTTCTATTGATTGGAAAATGGATCGTAATGCTTCAAGATACCAGATCAATAATGGATAATCCAAAATCCGGGCATCCAAGATCTTCCAGAACGATCGAAAACGTATAGAGTGTTACTGAGTTTGTTCGTGACAAAAGCTGCAAATATTAGTGATACAAATGATGCTCTAAGCGTTCTATTGATTGGAAAATGGATCGTAATGCTTCAAGACACCAGATCAATAATGGATAATCCAAAATCCGGGCATCCAAGATCTTCCAGAACGATCGAAAACGTATAGAGTGTTACTGAGTTTGTTCGTGACAAAAGCTGCAAATATTAGTGATACAAATGATGCTCTAAGCGTTCTATTGATTGGAAAATGGATCGTAATGCTTCAAGACACCAGATCAATAATGGATAATCCAAAATCCGGGCATCCAAGATCTTCCAGAACGATCGAAAACGTATAGAGTGTTACTGAGTTTGTTCGTGACAAAAGCTGCAAATATTAGTGATACAAATGATGCTCTAAGCGTTCTATTGATTGGAAAATGGATCGTAATGCTTCAAGACACCAGATCAATAATGGATAATCCAAAATCCGGGCATCCAAGATCTTCCAGAACGATCGAAAACGTATAGAGTGTTACTGAGTTTGTTCGTGACAAAAGCTGCAAATATTAGTGATACAAATGATGCTCTAAGCGTTCTATTGATTGGAAAATGGATCGTAATGCTTCAAGACACCAGATCAATAATGGATAATCCAAAATCCGGGCATCCAAGATCTTCCAGAACGATCGAAAACGTATAGAGTGTTACTGAGTTTGTTCGTGACAAAAGCTGCAAATATTAGTGATACAAATGATGCTCTAAGCGTTCTATTGATTGGAAAATGGATCGTAATGCTTCAAGACACCAGATCAATAATGGATAATCCAAAATCCGGGCATCCAAGATCTTCCAGAACGATCGAAAACGTATAGAGTGTTACTGAGTTTGTTCGTGACAAAAGCTGCAAATATTAGTGATTCAAATGAAGCCCTAAGCGTTCTACTGATTGGAAAATGGATCGTAATGCTTCAAGACACCAGATCAATAATGGATAATCCAAAATCCGGGCATCCAAGATCTTCCAGAACGATCGAAAACGTATAGAGTGTTACTGAGTTTGTTCGTGACAAAAGCTGCAAATATTAGTGATACAAATGATGCTCTAAGCGTTCTATTGATTGAAAAATGTATGGTAAAGCTTCGAGACACCAGATCAATAATGGATAACCCAAAATCCGGGCATCCAAGATCTTCCAGAACGATCGAAAACGTATAGAGTGTTACTGAGTTTGTTCGTGACAAAAGCTGCAAATATTAGTGATACAAATGATGCTCTAAGCGTTCTACTGATTGGAAAATGGATCGTAATGCTTCAAGACACCAGATCAATAATGGATAATCCAAAATCCGGGCATCCAAGATCTTCCAGAACGATCGAAAACGTATAGAGTGTTACTGAGTTTGTTCGTGACAAAAGCTGCAAATATTAGTGATACAAATGATGCTCTAAGCGTTCTATTGATTGGAAAATGGATCGTAATGCTTCAAGACACCAGATCAATAATGGATAATCCAAAATCCGGGCATCCAAGATCTTCCAGAACGATCGAAAACGTATAGAGTGTTACTGAGTTTGTTCGTGACAAAAGCTGCAAATATTAGTGATACAAATGATGCTCTAAGCGTTCTATTGATTGGAAAATGGATCGTAATGCTTCAAGACACCAGATCAATAATGGATAATCCAAAATCCGGGCATCCAAGATCTTCCAGAACGATCGAAAACGTATAGAGTGTTACTGAGTTTGTTCGTGACAAAAGCTGCAAATATTAGTGATACAAATGATGCTCTAAGCGTTCTATTGATTGGAAAATGGATCGTAATGCTTCAAGACACCAGATCAATAATGGATAATCCAAAATCCGGGCATCCAAGATCTTCCAGAACGATCGAAAACGTATAGAGTGTTACTGAGTTTGTTCGTGACAAAAGCTGCAAATATTAGTGATACAAATGATGCTCTAAGCGTTCTATTGATTGGAAAATGGATCGTAATGCTTCAAGACACCAGATCAATAATGGATAATCCAAAATCCGGGCATCCAAGATCTTCCAGAACGATCGAAAACGTATAGAGTGTTACTGAGTTTGTTCGTGACAAAAGCTGCAAATATTAGTGATACAAATGATGCTCTAAGCGTTCTATTGATTGGAAAATGGATCGTAATGCTTCAAGACACCAGATCAATAATGGATAATCCAAAATCCGGGCATCCAAGATCTTCCAGAACGATCGAAAACGTATAGAGTGTTACTGAGTTTGTTCGTGACAAAAGCTGCAAATATTAGTGATACAAATGATGCTCTAAGCGTTCTATTGATTGGAAAATGGATCGTAATGCTTCAAGACACCAGATCAATAATGGATAATCCAAAATCCGGGCATCCAAGATCTTCCAGAACGATCGAAAACGTATAGAGTGTTACTGAGTTTGTTCGTGACAAAAGCTGCAAATATTAGTGATACAAATGATGCTCTAAGCGTTCTATTGATTGGAAAATGGATCGTAATGCTTCAAGACACCAGATCAATAATGGATAATCCAAAATCCGGGCATCCAAGATCTTCCAGAACGATCGAAAACGTATAGAGTGTTACTGAGTTTGTTCGTGACAAAAGCTGCAAATATTAGTGATACAAATGATGCTCTAAGCGTTCTATTGATTGGAAAATGGATCGTAATGCTTCAAGACACCAGATCAATAATGGATAATCCAAAATCCGGGCATCCAAGATCTTCCAGAACGATCGAAAACGTATAGAGTGTTACTGAGTTTGTTCGTGACAAAAGCTGCAAATATTAGTGATACAAATGATGCTCTAAGCGTTCTATTGATTGGAAAATGGATCGTAATGCTTCAAGACACCAGATCAATAATGGATAATCCAAAATCCGGGCATCCAAGATCTTCCAGAACGATCGAAAACGTATAGAGTGTTACTGAGTTTGTTCGTGACAAAAGCTGCAAATATTAGTGATACAAATGATGCTCTAAGCGTTCTATTGATTGGAAAATGGATCGTAATGCTTCAAGACACCAGATCAATAATGGATAATCCAAAATCCGGGCATCCAAGATCTTCCAGAACGATCGAAAACGTATAGAGTGTTACTGAGTTTGTTCGTGACAAAAGCTGCAAATATTAGTGATACAAATGATGCTCTAAGCGTTCTATTGATTGGAAAATGGATCGTAATGCTTCAAGACACCAGATCAATAATGGATAATCCAAAATCCGGGCATCCAAGATCTTCCAGAACGATCGAAAACGTATAGAGTGTTACTGAGTTTGTTCGTGACAAAAGCTGCAAATATTAGTGATACAAATGATGCTCTAAGCGTTCTATTGATTGGAAAATGGATCGTAATGCTTCAAGACACCAGATCAATAATGGATAATCCAAAATCCGGGCATCCAAGATCTTCCAGAACGATCGAAAACGTATAGAGTGTTACTGAGTTTGTTCGTGACAAAAGCTGCAAATATTAGTGATACAAATGATGCTCTAAGCGTTCTATTGATTGGAAAATGGATCGTAATGCTTCAAGACACCAGATCAATAATGGATAATCCAAAATCCGGGCATCCAAGATCTTCCAGAACGATCGAAAACGTATAGAGTGTTACTGAGTTTGTTCGTGACAAAAGCTGCAAATATTAGTGATACAAATGATGCTCTAAGCGTTCTATTGATTGGAAAATGGATCGTAATGCTTCAAGACACCAGATCAATAATGGATAATCCAAAATCCGGGCATCCAAGATCTTCCAGAACGATCGAAAACGTATAGAGTGTTACTGAGTTTGTTCGTGACAAAAGCTGCAAATATTAGTGATACAAATGATGCTCTAAGCGTTCTATTGATTGGAAAATGGATCGTAATGCTTCAAGACACCAGATCAATAATGGATAATCCAAAATCCGGGCATCCAAGATCTTCCAGAACGATCGAAAACGTATAGAGTGTTACTGAGTTTGTTCGTGACAAAAGCTGCAAATATTAGTGATTCAAATGAAGCCCTAAGCGTTCTACTGATTGGAAAATGGATCGTAATGCTTCAAGACACCAGATCAATAATGGATAATCCAAAATCCGGGCATCCAAGATCTTCCAGAACGATCGAAAACGTATAGAGTGTTACTGAGTTTGTTCGTGACAAAAGCTGCAAATATTAGTGATACAAATGATGCTCTAAGCGTTCTATTGATTGGAAAATGGATCGTAATGCTTCAAGACACCAGATCAATAATGGATAATCCAAAATCCGGGCATCCAAGATCTTCCAGAACGATCGAAAACGTATAGAGTGTTACTGAGTTTGTTCGTGACAAAAGCTGCAAATATTAGTGATACAAATGATGCTCTAAGCGTTCTATTGATTGGAAAATGGATCGTAATGCTTCAAGACACCAGATCAATAATGGATAATCCAAAATCCGGGCATCCAAGATCTTCCAGAACGATCGAAAACGTATAGAGTGTTACTGAGTTTGTTCGTGACAAAAGCTGCAAATATTAGTGATACAAATGATGCTCTAAGCGTTCTATTGATTGGAAAATGGATCGTAATGCTTCAAGACACCAGATCAATAATGGATAATCCAAAATCCGGGCATCCAAGATCTTCCAGAACGATCGAAAACGTATAGAGTGTTACTGAGTTTGTTCGTGACAAAAGCTGCAAATATTAGTGATACAAATGATGCTCTAAGCGTTCTATTGATTGGAAAATGGATCGTAATGCTTCAAGACACCAGATCAATAATGGATAATCCAAAATCCGGGCATCCAAGATCTTCCAGAACGATCGAAAACGTATAGAGTGTTACTGAGTTTGTTCGTGACAAAAGCTGCAAATATTAGTGATACAAATGATGCTCTAAGCGTTCTATTGATTGGAAAATGGATCGTAATGCTTCAAGACACCAGATCAATAATGGATAATCCAAAATCCGGGCATCCAAGATCTTCCAGAACGATCGAAAACGTATAGAGTGTTACTGAGTTTGTTCGTGACAAAAGCTGCAAATATTAGTGATTCAAATGAAGCCCTAAGCGTTCTACTGATTGGAAAATGGATCGTAATGCTTCAAGACACCAGATCAATAATGGATAATCCAAAATCCGGGCATCCAAGATCTTCCAGAACGATCGAAAACGTATAGAGTGTTACTGAGTTTGTTCGTGACAAAAGCTGCAAATATTAGTGATACAAATGATGCTCTAAGCGTTCTATTGATTGAAAAATGTATGGTAAAGCTTCGAGACACCAGATCAATAATGGATAACCCAAAATCCGGGCATCCAAGATCTTCCAGAACGATCGAAAACGTATAGAGTGTTACTGAGTTTGTTCGTGACAAAAGCTGCAAATATTAGTGATACAAATGATGCTCTAAGCGTTCTACTGATTGGAAAATGGATCGTAATGCTTCAAGACACCAGATCAATAATGGATAATCCAAAATCCGGGCATCCAAGATCTTCCAGAACGATCGAAAACGTATAGAGTGTTACTGAGTTTGTTCGTGACAAAAGCTGCAAATATTAGTGATACAAATGATGCTCTAAGCGTTCTATTGATTGGAAAATGGATCGTAATGCTTCAAGACACCAGATCAATAATGGATAATCCAAAATCCGGGCATCCAAGATCTTCCAGAACGATCGAAAACGTATAGAGTGTTACTGAGTTTGTTCGTGACAAAAGCTGCAAATATTAGTGATACAAATGATGCTCTAAGCGTTCTATTGATTGGAAAATGGATCGTAATGCTTCAAGACACCAGATCAATAATGGATAATCCAAAATCCGGGCATCCAAGATCTTCCAGAACGATCGAAAACGTATAGAGTGTTACTGAGTTTGTTCGTGACAAAAGCTGCAAATATTAGTGATACAAATGATGCTCTAAGCGTTCTATTGATTGGAAAATGGATCGTAATGCTTCAAGACACCAGATCAATAATGGATAATCCAAAATCCGGGCATCCAAGATCTTCCAGAACGATCGAAAACGTATAGAGTGTTACTGAGTTTGTTCGTGACAAAAGCTGCAAATATTAGTGATACAAATGATGCTCTAAGCGTTCTATTGATTGGAAAATGGATCGTAATGCTTCAAGACACCAGATCAATAATGGATAATCCAAAATCCGGGCATCCAAGATCTTCCAGAACGATCGAAAACGTATAGAGTGTTACTGAGTTTGTTCGTGACAAAAGCTGCAAATATTAGTGATACAAATGATGCTCTAAGCGTTCTATTGATTGGAAAATGGATCGTAATGCTTCAAGACACCAGATCAATAATGGATAATCCAAAATCCGGGCATCCAAGATCTTCCAGAACGATCGAAAACGTATAGAGTGTTACTGAGTTTGTTCGTGACAAAAGCTGCAAATATTAGTGATACAAATGATGCTCTAAGCGTTCTATTGATTGGAAAATGGATCGTAATGCTTCAAGACACCAGATCAATAATGGATAATCCAAAATCCGGGCATCCAAGATCTTCCAGAACGATCGAAAACGTATAGAGTGTTACTGAGTTTGTTCGTGACAAAAGCTGCAAATATTAGTGATACAAATGATGCTCTAAGCGTTCTATTGATTGGAAAATGGATCGTAATGCTTCAAGACACCAGATCAATAATGGATAATCCAAAATCCGGGCATCCAAGATCTTCCAGAACGATCGAAAACGTATAGAGTGTTACTGAGTTTGTTCGTGACAAAAGCTGCAAATATTAGTGATACAAATGATGCTCTAAGCGTTCTATTGATTGGAAAATGGATCGTAATGCTTCAAGACACCAGATCAATAATGGATAATCCAAAATCCGGGCATCCAAGATCTTCCAGAACGATCGAAAACGTATAGAGTGTTACTGAGTTTGTTCGTGACAAAAGCTGCAAATATTAGTGATACAAATGATGCTCTAAGCGTTCTATTGATTGGAAAATGGATCGTAATGCTTCAAGACACCAGATCAATAATGGATAATCCAAAATCCGGGCATCCAAGATCTTCCAGAACGATCGAAAACGTATAGAGTGTTACTGAGTTTGTTCGTGACAAAAGCTGCAAATATTAGTGATACAAATGATGCTCTAAGCGTTCTATTGATTGGAAAATGGATCGTAATGCTTCAAGACACCAGATCAATAATGGATAATCCAAAATCCGGGCATCCAAGATCTTCCAGAACGATCGAAAACGTATAGAGTGTTACTGAGTTTGTTCGTGACAAAAGCTGCAAATATTAGTGATACAAATGATGCTCTAAGCGTTCTATTGATTGGAAAATGGATCGTAATGCTTCAAGACACCAGATCAATAATGGATAATCCAAAATCCGGGCATCCAAGATCTTCCAGAACGATCGAAAACGTATAGAGTGTTACTGAGTTTGTTCGTGACAAAAGCTGCAAATATTAGTGATACAAATGATGCTCTAAGCGTTCTATTGATTGGAAAATGGATCGTAATGCTTCAAGACACCAGATCAATAATGGATAATCCAAAATCCGGGCATCCAAGATCTTCCAGAACGATCGAAAACGTATAGAGTGTTACTGAGTTTGTTCGTGACAAAAGCTGCAAATATTAGTGATACAAATGATGCTCTAAGCGTTCTATTGATTGGAAAATGGATCGTAATGCTTCAAGACACCAGATCAATAATGGATAATCCAAAATCCGGGCATCCAAGATCTTCCAGAACGATCGAAAACGTATAGAGTGTTACTGAGTTTGTTCGTGACAAAAGCTGCAAATATTAGTGATACAAATGATGCTCTAAGCGTTCTATTGATTGGAAAATGGATCGTAATGCTTCAAGACACCAGATCAATAATGGATAATCCAAAATCCGGGCATCCAAGATCTTCCAGAACGATCGAAAACGTATAGAGTGTTACTGAGTTTGTTCGTGACAAAAGCTGCAAATATTAGTGATTCAAATGAAGCCCTAAGCGTTCTACTGATTGGAAAATGGATCGTAATGCTTCAAGACACCAGATCAATAATGGATAATCCAAAATCCGGGCATCCAAGATCTTCCAGAACGATCGAAAACGTATAGAGTGTTACTGAGTTTGTTCGTGACAAAAGCTGCAAATATTAGTGATACAAATGATGCTCTAAGCGTTCTATTGATTGAAAAATGTATGGTAAAGCTTCGAGACACCAGATCAATAATGGATAACCCAAAATCCGGGCATCCAAGATCTTCCAGAACGATCGAAAACGTATAGAGTGTTACTGAGTTTGTTCGTGACAAAAGCTGCAAATATTAGTGATACAAATGATGCTCTAAGCGTTCTACTGATTGGAAAATGGATCGTAATGCTTCAAGACACCAGATCAATAATGGATAATCCAAAATCCGGGCATCCAAGATCTTCCAGAACGATCGAAAACGTATAGAGTGTTACTGAGTTTGTTCGTGACAAAAGCTGCAAATATTAGTGATACAAATGATGCTCTAAGCGTTCTATTGATTGGAAAATGGATCGTAATGCTTCAAGACACCAGATCAATAATGGATAATCCAAAATCCGGGCATCCAAGATCTTCCAGAACGATCGAAAACGTATAGAGTGTTACTGAGTTTGTTCGTGACAAAAGCTGCAAATATTAGTGATACAAATGATGCTCTAAGCGTTCTATTGATTGGAAAATGGATCGTAATGCTTCAAGACACCAGATCAATAATGGATAATCCAAAATCCGGGCATCCAAGATCTTCCAGAACGATCGAAAACGTATAGAGTGTTACTGAGTTTGTTCGTGACAAAAGCTGCAAATATTAGTGATACAAATGATGCTCTAAGCGTTCTATTGATTGGAAAATGGATCGTAATGCTTCAAGACACCAGATCAATAATGGATAATCCAAAATCCGGGCATCCAAGATCTTCCAGAACGATCGAAAACGTATAGAGTGTTACTGAGTTTGTTCGTGACAAAAGCTGCAAATATTAGTGATACAAATGATGCTCTAAGCGTTCTATTGATTGGAAAATGGATCGTAATGCTTCAAGACACCAGATCAATAATGGATAATCCAAAATCCGGGCATCCAAGATCTTCCAGAACGATCGAAAACGTATAGAGTGTTACTGAGTTTGTTCGTGACAAAAGCTGCAAATATTAGTGATACAAATGATGCTCTAAGCGTTCTATTGATTGGAAAATGGATCGTAATGCTTCAAGACACCAGATCAATAATGGATAATCCAAACTCCGGGCATCCAAGATCTTCCAGAACGATCGAAAACGTATAGAGTGTTACTGAGTTTGTTCGTGACAAAAGCTGCAAATATTAGTGATACAAATGATGCTCTAAGCGTTCTATTGATTGAAAAATGTATGGTAAAGCTTCGAGACACCAGATCAATAATGGATAACCCAAAATCCGGGCATCCAAGATCTTCCAGAACGATCGAAAACGTATAGAGTGTTACTGAGTTTGTTCGTGACAAAAGCTGCAAATATTAGTGATACAAATGATGCTCTAAGCGTTCTATTGATTGGAAAATGGATCGTAATGCTTCAAGACACCAGATCAATAATGGATAATCCAAAATCCGGGCATCCAAGATCTTCCAGAACGATCGAAAACGTATAGAGTGTTACTGAGTTTGTTCGTGACAAAAGCTGCAAATATTAGTGATACAAATGATGCTCTAAGCGTTCTATTGATTGGAAAATGGATCGTAATGCTTCAAGACACCAGATCAATAATGGATAATCCAAAATCCGGGCATCCAAGATCTTCCAGAACGATCGAAAACGTATAGAGTGTTACTGAGTTTGTTCGTGACAAAAGCTGCAAATATTAGTGATACAAATGATGCTCTAAGCGTTCTATTGATTGGAAAATGGATCGTAATGCTTCAAGACACCAGATCAATAATGGATAATCCAAAATCCGGGCATCCAAGATCTTCCAGAACGATCGAAAACGTATAGAGTGTTACTGAGTTTGTTCGTGACAAAAGCTGCAAATATTAGTGATACAAATGATGCTCTAAGCGTTCTATTGATTGGAAAATGGATCGTAATGCTTCAAGACACCAGATCAATAATGGATAATCCAAAATCCGGGCATCCAAGATCTTCCAGAACGATCGAAAACGTATAGAGTGTTACTGAGTTTGTTCGTGACAAAAGCTGCAAATATTAGTGATACAAATGATGCTCTAAGCGTTCTACTGATTGGAAAATGGATCGTAATGCTTCAAGACACCAGATCAATAATGGATAATCCAAAATCCGGGCATCCAAGATCTTCCAGAACGATCGAAAACGTATAGAGTGTTACTGAGTTTGTTCGTGACAAAAGCTGCAAATATTAGTGATACAAATGATGCTCTAAGCGTTCTACTGATTGGAAAATGGATCGTAATGCTTCAAGACACCAGATCAATAATGGATAATCCAAAATCCGGGCATCCAAGATCTTCCAGAACGATCGAAAACGTATAGAGTGTTACTGAGTTTGTTCGTGACAAAAGCTGCAAATATTAGTGATACAAATGATGCTCTAAGCGTTCTACTGATTGGAAAATGGATCGTAATGCTTCAAGACACCAGATCAATAATGGATAATCCAAAATCCGGGCATCCAAGATCTTCCAGAACGATCGAAAACGTATAGAGTGTTACTGAGTTTGTTCGTGACAAAAGCTGCAAATATTAGTGATACAAATGATGCTCTAAGCGTTCTATTGATTGGAAAATGGATCGTAATGCTTCAAGACACCAGATCAATAATGGATAATCCAAAATCCGGGCATCCAAGATCTTCCAGAACGATCGAAAACGTATAGAGTGTTACTGAGTTTGTTCGTGACAAAAGCTGCAAATATTAGTGATACAAATGATGCTCTAAGCGTTCTATTGATTGGAAAATGGATCGTAATGCTTCAAGACACCAGATCAATAATGGATAATCCAAAATCCGGGCATCCAAGATCTTCCAGAACGATCGAAAACGTATAGAGTGTTACTGAGTTTGTTCGTGACAAAAGCTGCAAATATTAGTGATACAAATGATGCTCTAAGCGTTCTATTGATTGGAAAATGGATCGTAATGCTTCAAGACACCAGATCAATAATGGATAACCCAAAATCTCTTTCTCTTTCAGTTTTCTTCATAACTGAAAATACAAGTTTCTATTAACAGATAGTTACTACATCTAACCTATTAATCGAAAACTTTTCACCATTTTCGATATGAGTCAAACCAAACTTTTCTACAAGATAAGATCTTCTATTTTTTCGAGAAAATTCTTTGATGGAGTGGCGAGAAATCCCTTATTGGATCAAATCACTAGAAAACTTCCATTCAACGTTAACTTTAACACTGATTGCTATGCAATAGCTATCCAAGATGTTGGACTTCCATATTTGATTCAGAAAGTATAATAATTGTAAGATATATACTAAAATGAAGAAGAAATGTAATAGTCCAGGATATTCTGAGCTTATAACTGATCTATTGATTTCGTTGCTTTCGGAAAGCTGTCAAAAACCTTCGTTTTCTATTCAACGCGCACCAGTAGCTTCTCTATTAAAGCGGCAACGCTGTTGATACCACAGAAAGGTTCAGGTCCTACAAAGGCCTCTATTGTAGCAATTTTATCCGCTATTTGTGTGTCTCGCTCCTCTAGAAATTGAGCTGATGGTGAGCATATTGTTCGATTGCATGTTGGTGTTTTGCCCAAGCTTCCAGAAGGTTCTCAACATTTAAATCGAATGGTTGCTGCTTCAAATTGTCCGTAGCAAGTAAAAACGGAACAAAATTTTAAGATTGGTAGTAAAAACTCAAAATTTTACGCAATTGGGGTGAAATTATTGATGATCATAATATAATAGAATCGGTTATTACCATAAGGAACTGTGTTATTGCTTTCTGGTGTGTAGAAATGGCTGTAGCGTCCTTGATAATTGAACTGATAATAGTATACAGACGAATTACTGTATTCGGCAAATAATTTAACTGCCCTGTTAACCCCGAATCCGGTGAGAGCGTCCGAATATAACTGAAATAAAGACAAGAAGAAAATGTATTCGAATTTTCGAAACAAAACACGGTGGTTGATCCCCCAAGCGACGGTTGTTGTGATGACTATCGCTTAACATAACTAAATAAATAATTTTTTAATTCATAAATTGATTGAGAGATCAGCCGTTGTATATCAATAATTGGTTTACATATGATTTATAATGTAATACCACAATTATGAAGAGATTTTATAGGTCAGTGAAATTAGACGTTTAACTTGAAACAAATAATTTTTTTATTATTAAAAGAAGAAGAAATGAAAGTGAGTTGGTGCTCAATATCACAGTTATTTTGGCCTTGGTGATTTTTTAAAGAAGCATATGTTTTTCATTAATATTCGAGCAAATTTGAAACCCCGTATATCCAATACCGTGACCCCAACTAGCTCACTGATTTATTTCAATATACAACTAACCTTCAGCAACAATTCTCTAAAATTTTAGCTCAATAATTCAGTTATTTTGGCCTTGGTGATTTTTTAAAGAAGCATATGTTTCTCATTAATATTCGAGCAAATTTGAAACCTCGTATATCCAATACCGTGACCCCAACTAACTTACTGATTTATTTCAACATACAACTAACCTTCAGCAACATTTCTCTGAAATTTCAGCTCAATATACCAGTTATTATGGCCTTGGTGATTTTTTAAAGAAGCATATGTTGTTCATTAATATTCGATCAATTTTGAAACCTCGTATATCCAATACCGTGACCCCAACTAACTTACTGATTTATTTCAATATACAACTAACCTTCAGCAACAATTCTCTAAAATTTTAGCTCAATAATTCAGTTATTTTGGCCTTGGTGATTTTTTAAAGAAGCATATGTTTCTCATTAATATTCGAGCAAATTTGAAACCTCGTATATCCAATACCGTGACCCCAACTAACTTACTGATTTATTTCAACATACAACTAACCTTCAGCAACATTTCTCTGAAATTTCAGCTCAATATACCAGTTATTATGGCCTTGGTGATTTTTTAAAGAAGCATATGTTGTTCATTAATATTCGATCAATTTTGAAACCTCGTATATCCAATACCGTGACCCCAACTAACTTACTGATTTATTTCAATATACAACTAACCTTCAGCAACAATTCTCTAAAATTTTAGCTCAATAATTCAGTTATTTTGGCCTTGGTGATTTTTTAAAGAAGCATATGTTTCTCATTAATATTCGAGCAAATTTGAAACCTCGTATATCCAATACCGTGACCCCAACTAACTTACTGATTTATTTCAACATACAACTAACCTTCAGCAACATTTCTCTGAAATTTCAGCTCAATATACCAGTTATTATGGCCTTGGTGATTTTTTAAAGAAGCATATGTTTTTCATTAATATTCGATCAAATTTGAAACCTCGTATATCCAATACCGTGACCCCAACTAGCTCACTGATTCATTTCAATATACAACTAACCTTCAGCAACAATTCTATAAAATTTTAGCTCAATAATTCAGTTATTTTGGCCTTGGTGATTTTTTAAAGAAGCATATGTTTTTCATTAATATTCGAGCAAATTTGAAACCCCGTATATCCAATACCGTGATCCCAACTAGCTCACTGATTTATTTCAATATACAACTAACCTTCAGCAACAATTCTCTCAAATTTTAGCTCAATAATTCAGTTATTTTGGCCTTGGTGATTTTTTAAAGAAGCATATGTTTTTCATTAATATTCGAGCAAATTTGAAACCCCGTATATCCAATACCGTAACCCCAACTAACTTACTGATTCATTTCAACATACAACTAACCTTCCGCAACAATTTTCGAGAATTTCAGCTCAATATACTAATTATTGTGGTCTTGGTGATTTTTTAAAGAAGTTAGTTTTTCATTAATATTCAACATGTCTCTAAATGTGTTCGTTTACATTTTTTGGTTATATATAATAAATAAAAGTAAAGATAGTTATAGTGAATGAAAATTTAGTAATAAAAATCCTTCACGAGATAATACATATGATCAAAAAAGAACCAAAATTCATCTATCAAGCAATTTCTTAATTGAAATCAGTAACACCATCTTTTGGGGTAATTATAAATCACATATTATAGCTCCATCTATCAGTAAATCTTTTAAAACTCAATCTTAATGTTTTACAAAAATCTGTCATAATTCATGATCAAAATTGAGTATCATAAAACAAGTTTCAAGACGTAAAATATCTACAATTGTGGTAATTCACTATAATTTAATTTATTTCGAAATAAATACCTGTGTCAATTTGGCCAACTGCGTATTATCTACTGGTTTATCATTTAGATAATACGTTTTCAAAGTTTTACTGACTGTTTTCGAAAAATCGGTTTCTCTTTCATACAAAAATGCGATCGGCGCAATTTTTTCAAATTCCTCGTTCATATGTTTCGTTAAAGTTTGATTGTGGATAACATCTACAACATTTGCATCATTATAATAATTTTTTTTCCGCGTTTTGTTATAGTTTGTGACCGAATTTGACCAGGACTGATCACAAAAAAAACTTCCGGAATCATTCTAATGCAAACATTTCAATCCTCGGCTTGCATATATTCAATATTTTTAGTAATTGAGTTTTTATGACTCCAATAAACTCAAAACGAGAGTTTTGGAGTTTTGAAAAACTCACAAGGAGTCAAATCTGATTGAGTGATAACCGTTTGGTATAAAAATCAGTGGCAATTAGTTTGGAGTATGACGCGCTTTATCTTGGTGAAAAACCACATCAAAAAAGGTTGTACCAATTTAGGAATAAAGAAATTATCGATGGGATTTACGCGAGCAGTTTAAATATAATAATCCAGGTCAAATTCGATCAGATCATGATGCATACTCACTAAAAGCGATGTTGCTGAATTCGTCTTTGGTCTGTCCTGTTATGAATGGGATTTTCCTGAACTGTCCGTTGGTTATTAACTGTATAGGATGTGCTGGTAAGAATCTAGGTTGACCAAAATCTTGTTCGATTACCGGAGACCATATCAAAATTGGATCAGTACCAAATTCCTATTAAAAATATACCAACGACGATTTTTTTACAATTTGCAATAATAAAAGAAAATACGTCAAAATGAAACTTATAATACATATTTTCATTAGATCCGATCGTCCAGAACGCGCCGCGTCGGCAACAAAGCCCCGAATTAAGAATTTATTGTACGTTTTTCACATTGGTGGTTTTTCATTAATATTCGAATAAGTTTGAAACCTCGTATATCCTATACCGTAACCCCAACTAATTTACAGATTTTTTTCAACATACAACTAGTCTTCAGCAACAATTCTCTAGAATTTCAGCTCAATATACCAGTTATTGTAGCCTTGGTGATTTTTTTAAGAAGCATATGTTTTTCAGTAATATTCGATCAAATTTGAAACCTCGTATATCCAATACCGTGACCCCAACTAACTTACTGATTTATTTCAACATACAACTATCCTTCAGCAACATTTCTCTAAAATTTTAGCTCAATATACCAGTTATTATGGCCTTGGTGATTTTTTAAAGAAGCATATGTTTTCCATTAATATTTGAACAAGTTTGATACCTCGCATATCCAATACCGTGACCCCAACTAACTTACTGATTTATTCCAACATACTACTAATTTTCAGCAACAATTCTCTAGAATTTCAGCTCAATATACCAGTTATTGTGGCCTTGGTGATTTTTTAAAGAAGCATATGTTTTTCATTAATATTCGAGCAAATTTGAAACCCCGTATATCCAATACCGTGACCCCAACTAAATTACTGATTTATTTCAACATACAACTAACCTTCAGCAACAATTCTCTAGAATTTCAGCTCAATATACCAGTTATTGTAGCCTTGGTGATTTTTTTAAGAAGCATATGTTTTTCAGTAATATTCGATCAAATTTGAAACCTCGTATATCCAATACCGTGACCCCAACTAACTTACTGATTTATTTCAACATACAACTATCCTTCAGCAACATTTCTCTAAAATTTTAGCTCAATATACCAGTTATTATGGCCTTGGTGATTTTTTAAAGAAGCATATGTTTTCCATTAATATTTGAACAAGTTTGATACCTCGCATATCCAATACCGTGACCCCAACTAACTTACTGATTTATTCCAACATACTACTAATTTTCAGCAACAATTCTCTAGAATTTCAGCTCAATATACCAGTTATTGTGGCCTTGGTGATTTTTTAAAGAAGCATATGTTTTTCATTAATATTCGAGCAAATTTGAAACCCCGTATATCCAATACCGTGACCCCAACTAACTTACTGATTTATTTCAACATACAACTAACCTTCAGCAACAATTCTCTAGAATTTCAGCTCAATATACCAGTTATTGTAGCCTTGGTGATTTTTTTAAGAAGCATATGTTTTTCAGTAATATTCGATCAAATTTGAAACCTCGTATATCCAATACCGTGACCTCAACTAACTCACTGATTTATTTCAACATACAACTATTCTTCAGCAACATTTCTCTAAAATTTTAGCTCAATATACCAGTTATTATGGCCTTGGTGATTTTTTAAAGAAGCATATGTTTTCCATTAATATTTGAACAAGTTTGATACCTCGCATATCCAATACCGTGACCCCAACTAACTTACTGATTTATTCCAACATACTACTAATTTTCAGCAACAATTCTCTAGAATTTCAGCTCAATATACCAGTTATTGTGGCCTTGGTGATTTTTTAAAGAAGCCTATGTTTTCCATTAATATTCGAGCAAATTTGAAACCTTGTATATCCAATACCGTGACCCCAACTAACTCACTGATTTATTTCAACATACAACTATCCTTCAGCAACATTTCTCTAAAATTTCAGTTCAATAATCCAGTTATTTTGGCCTTGGTGATTTTTTGAAGAAGCATATGTTGTTCATTAATATTCGAGCAAATTTGAAACCCCGTATATCCAATACCGTGACCTCAACTAACTTACTGATTTATTCCAACATACTACTAATTTTCAGCAACAATTCTCTAGAATTTCAGCTCAATATACCAGTTATTGTGGCCTTGGTGATTTTTTAAAGAAGCCTATGTTTTCCATTAATATTCGAGCAAATTTGAAACCCCGTATATCCAATACCGTGACCCCAACTATCTTACTGATTTATTTCAACATACAACTATCCTTCAGCAACATTTCTCTAAAATTTCAGTTTAATAATCCAGTTATTTTGGCCTTGGTGATTTTTTGAAGAAGCATATGTTGTTCATTAATATTCGAGCAAATTTGAATCCCCGTATATCCAATACCGTGATCTCAACTAACTTACTGATTTATTCCAACATACTACTAATTTTCAGCAACAATTCTCTAGAATTTCAGCTCAATATACCAGTTATTGTGGCCTTGGTGATTTTTTAAAGAAGCCTATGTTTTCCATTAATATTCGAGCAAATTTGAAACCTCGTATATCCAATACCGTGACCTCAACTAACTCACTGATTTATTTCAACATACAACTAACCTTCAGCAACATTTCTCTAAAATTTCAGTTCAATAATCCAGTTATTTTGGCCTTGGTGATTTTTTGAAGAAGCATATGTCGTTCATTAATATTCGAGCAAATTTGAAACCCCGTATATCCAATACCGTGACCTCAACTAACTCACTGATTTATTTCAACATACAACTATCCTTCAGCAACATTTTTCTGAAATTTCAGCTCAATATACCAGTTATTGTGGCCTTGGTGATTTTTTAAAGAAGCCTATGTTTTCCATTAATATTCGAGCAAATTTGAAACCTCGTATATCCAATACCGTGACCCCAACTAACTCACTGATTTATTTCAACATACAACTATCCTTCAGCAACATTTTTCTGAAGTTCCAGCTCAATAATCCAGATAAGAATCATACCATACCATATAAAATTGGATCAGTACCAAATTCCTATAAAAAATATTCCAACAACGATTTTTTTATATAATTCGCAATAAGAGAAGATTTGCAATATTTTCATTAGATTCCGATCGTCCATAACGCACCGCGTCGGCAACAGAGCCCCTTTTTAAGAATTCATGGCACGTTTTCCATGGTTTTGATTTTCGATAGAAAAAACGGATAAAAATTTATGTTTACATCAATAGATTTCTCACACACGCAAATAAAAATTAATAAATCGTACACCAGCATTGCCAGATTTCAAAAATTGTTTTATAACTAACGACGTTTCGTTCCATTTCGGTTTTCATCATTTATGAAAAGAAACAATTATACCGGGTAAGCAATCAAAGTCTGTCAAAAGGCAGCCGACGGTTATAGGGAAGGGAATAGGAAGTGGAAATTTATTAATTTGACCACCAGGATGTCCACATTTAACTTGATTAGATTTCTATTTGTGGGGATTTCGTCTTCGTATGCTAAAACAACTTTTACAACGAAAAAATGTCCGTTAAATCGACTCAGTTTTTACCTTAAATTTAGGAAGCGATTCCCCGAGTTCGTTATAAGGTTTCGTTCTTAAACATTTAATTATATTAGCTGCAGAATCATCCGGACATCCCACCAATCGCGCTTGTTTCTTGGCCAACTCCAATTGGTTCGTAGGTAGAGGCCAGGCTCCTGTAGGCGAACCACTTAAAGCTGCCGCTTTGTGGAACAAGCCTATACGATTAACAAACAACTTTTATTATTTAAATCTACACTAAAATCATCGTCAACTTTTCTATATTCAAATAATTCACCTTGAGACATCGGGGAGACCATATGCAGCACCACGCTCCACGCACCTGTACCATAACCGAGGAGAGTCACTGAATTCGGATCACCACCGAAAGCTTCGATGTTTTGTTTGACCCAATTTAGGGCTTCGACTTGATCTTTCAATCCGTTGTTACCGGGAGCTTCTTTGTCTCCCAAACTTAAGAATCCTAAAAATATATATACAATCGATATTTCTGTGAAGCATTCTTCTTTCCATTAATGGATAACATTAGAAGAAGAAGAGGAAGCAGAAGAAGAAGAAGAATAACTCACCTAACGACCCTACTCTAAATGTTATCGTAACTAAAACAACTTCTTCGTCTAGAAGATAATTTGGTCCAGCCCAAGCGCTAGATCCTCCTAAACTGTAAAAACCTCCGGGGGGAATATAAACGATTACGGGACGTTTTGGTTTTTCACCCTCTGTCGGTAACTTGGTCGTATACACGTTAAGACTAAGACAATCTTCTGATACAGGTTCTGTGGAAGGTTGAGGACAAAGAGGACCATCTTTGGTAGCATCTAAAAGTCCTTCCCATTTTTCTACTCGAACTGGTGGCTTGGAAAAACACATAAATTATTTTCGTTCCATCGACGCCAAAATATTAACATTTACCTTAAATCTGAGTTCGTTGATAGGCGGCTTGGCGTATCTGATCCCTCTAAACGAAAATATTTGTTTACCAAGTCTGGAATGGATCACGGAACCTTTTATTTGACCCAAAGGTGTGTTTATCAATAGTTCTGAAATACTAGTTGGCTGTACAACCGCTATGCAAACGGCACAGCCTAGAAAGAACACCAAACCCAGTTGATGTTTCATACTGAAAAGAATTTGAAACTAATTACATATACAAATAACCTGAAATCATTACGATAATTATAAGAACTTATGATAAATACAGTGATTATGAAAGACCGTATGATGAATACAGTGATTATAAAAGAACTTATGATGGTCCAGCGATTATAAAAGAACATATGAGATTCTTACGGTGATTATAAAAAAACTTATGATGGTCCAGCGATTATAAAAGAACATATGAGATTCTTACGGTGATTATAAAAGAACTTATAATGAATATTATGATTATAAAAGCACTTATGAGGTAATTACGGTGATTATAAAAGAATTTTTGATGATTACAGTGATTATAAAAGAACTTATGATGAATCCAGTGATTCTTACAGTGATTATAAAAAAACTTATGATGAGTATGATGATTATAAACAAACTTATGGTGAATGCAGTCATTATAATATCACTTATGAGGTAATTACGGTGAATATAGAAGAATTTTTGATGAATACAGTGGTTATAAAAGAACTTATAATGAATACAATGATTGTATACGAGCTTAAAGTGAGTATGGTGATTATAAAAGTACTTGTGATGAATACGATGATTATGGCAAAATTTATAATGAGTACGGGGATTAAAAAAGAACTTATGGTGATTATAAAAGAACGTATGAGATTCTTACGGTGATTATAAAAGAACGTATGAGATTCTTACGGTGATTATAAAAGAACGTATGAGATTCTTACGGTGATTATAAAAGAACGTATGAGATTCTTACGGTGATTATAAAAGAACTTATAATGAATATTATGATTATAAAAGCACTTATGAGGTAATTACGGTGATTATAAAAGAATTTTTGATGATTACAGTGATTATAAAAGAACTTATGATGAATCCAGTGATTCTTACAGTGATTATAAAAAAACTTATGATGAGTATGATGATTATAAACAAACTTATGGTGAATGCAGTCATTATAATATCACTTATGAGGTAATTACGGTGAATATAGAAGAATTTTTGATGAATACAGTGGTTATAAAAGAACTTATAATGAATACAATGATTGTATACGAGCTTAAAGTTAGTATGGTGATTATAAAAGTACTAGTGATGAATACGATGATTATGGCAAAATTTATAATGAGTACGGAGATTAAAAAAGAACTTATGGTGATTATAAGCAAACTTATGGTGAATGCAGTAATTATAAAAGCACTTATGAGGTAATTACGGTGATTATAAAATAACTTTTGATGAATACAGTGATTATAAAAGAACTTTTGATGATTACGGTGATTATAGAAGAACTTATGATGAATCCAGTGATTCTTACAGTGATTATTAAAAAAAACTTATGATGAGTATGGTGATTATAAACGAACTTATGGTGAATGCAGTAATTATAATAGCACTTATGAGGTAATTACGGTGATTATAAAAGAATTTTTGGTGAATACAGTGATTATAAAAGAATTTTTGATGATTACAGTGATTATAAAAGAACTTATGATGAATCCAGTGATTCTTACAGTGATTATAAAAAAACTTATGATGAGTATGATGATTATAAACAAACTTATGGTGAATGCAGTCATTATAATATCACTTATGAGGTAATTACGGTGAATATAGAAGAATTTTTGATGAATACAGTGATTATAAAAGAACTTGAGGTAGATATATATATATATATATATATATATATATATATATATATATATATATATATATATATATATATATATATATATATATATCAACAATATTTCTTATGAACGTGATTGTAAGTGTTGTTGTAATGAAGTATTTGAAATATCGAGATGACAGGGTTATTTTTTTGATCTTATGATGCACCTAGGTGTGTGTTTTGTGTTCGTATAGAATATTAAAATCGAACTAAATATATCGACGTACCTTAGTGTTACTTATCCGCACATGGCACGCTTCTCAGTTACACTAAACTAGAATGAAATCAAATTGACGGTTTTACTTTTATAGACTAGGGCAACAATTCTGCGAGTAAATTTATAAATTATGGTGTTTATTTATTTAAATTGATTAAATGGTGTCTCCCAATGCCGTACATCGTTTAACGTAACTAGCAAACAAATAAAACAGTGTGATTTTATTATTTAATAACAATATATTTTATTAACGAGAGGAAGTTGGAAAAAATATGTCGAAATGAAAGATATTTCAGAATAAATGAAAATTCAAAGAGCTAGTCCTATATTATAAACAACAACCTACGTCACAATTCTACGTGCACTGAACATACAAATATATCTATGATCTTCTAAACTTCTATAACGCGCAGAATCGTTCGATTGAGCAGGATATTTGGTGTCGTTTACTCGATGGTGACATCACCGGAACTTGTGACGCGTTACCACAATCAAAACCATCGAATTCGTCTTACCTAACTACAAACATTTCGAGGAATCAAAAATTGACGGCTACTAATAGAGTTGTCAAGTGCATCATCGAAATCGATTTTCTCGTCACCAAACTGTGTCTACACTTATTACGAGACGAACTTGAACGTTTATCATTTGTATTACCACGTAATTTATCGATAATCTCATGAAATTTCAATTAATATTCAATTATCATATCTATTAGAAACTCTTTTCAAATAAATATTTATTTCTTTTAAACTTAAATGAATAATATTTCGGTTCTCCCTGTATATATTACAAATTACGACCTCGGTGAAATAATTTACTCATTTTATGCATGTAAAAAGTATCATCCTAAATTATTTCAAAGAACTAATTCAGTAACTTTCCAAATTGAAATAAATTTATGTAATTTGTTTACACGACTTCTGTAACTCGATTAAATAAATTGAATAATTGATCCCTTTATTACCAGTCAACGTATTTAATATAATAGATAAAATTTACATTTGGCAACCTCGCTTTCATATACGCCAAGTACTAAGCTGTAGAAATCTGTAAAAGAATTGAGTTTACGACGAATATGTTTATGAAATCGACGACAGATGGCTGGAGCTCTTGATCTTATCTAAATTACGAACTAATTTTATAATGAAAATTTTATTATTAGTGATGTGTATTTAAAACTTTTTGATAACAAGACGATCAGAGTTTGAGAACAATATTAAAAAATAAAAATCTAACACGCCATCTATTGATCGACAGTGTTTTTACTGTTCTATTTAGAAGTGAAAGGCCACTTGAAATAAAACACAGACGATATAACTATATTTTATTATTAGGTAGAAGAGGTGAATGAAAAGACAATTTAATTTCGATGTTTTGTATTAAAAAAAAAAGATTATCAATATAAAACCTAAAAAGAATAATATTTAAAAAAAAAACGATTTCTATCTATTCTCCATTTCTCTAATCATCATCGTCAATTATTATAATGTCATTACTTTCTTCTTCTCTATTACAGTTAGAATAGCTGTCGCTGTTATAAGTTGTATAATCAATAATTTTCACTGTATAATTTGGACACCTTTCCCTATTAACGATATAGTATTTTGGATAATTCTTTCCACTATCGGAAATAGTTGTTAACGTTGGAAAATAGTAACCGTAGACAGGAAGTGACAGAGGATGAGGTTTGATGAATATACAAAAATCTTTGAACGTTTGTTTCATTTCAACAAAAGCACAACTGTAAAAAAAGAAGAAGCGTTATAAAAAGAAAACGTAAATGTCGTTACTTCATTTTTTATTATTTAGCTTATTCATTGCTTAGTCTTTATTTCGACCATGAAAGAAATTTCTAGATTTTACTTTGTTTCATCGTTTTCGAATAAATCTTTTACTTATTTCGTTTCATATTTTCGTGCATGAGAAGTTACGTCTGCATCATGTTCGAACAATGTTGCCAGACTTATATGGAAATAAAGAAAATATAAGATTTAATATTAAAATCAAATTATTAATAATAAAATGGATATTAATGAAATTTTAATAAAATTAGCATACCTTAATACATTCACAAAAGTTGTATCTACATATCTGCTATCGGTAAATTGTTCGTTAGTCCAAAATTGTTTTAATTTATATTTAATAACAATTTCGAAATCATTTAATATTACATTATTCTCCTTGGGATAATGTATATCGATTTCCAAATCCTACAATAAGGATATAGAAAATTTCCATTCTCGATAAACATAACCTCAAACATTGAAAATTCCTCGTAATTGGATGTTATAAATAACTTACTGTAAATGTAATTTTAACGTGTTGAGCTTTGAAATAATACGGTTCTGATATATCTCTTAGATTAATCTGTGTTTTCGAGGTAAAATCATGAAGGCACGGTATTTCAAAAATACCGCAAACGCAAAGACTATGACCATTTTCCGTTTCGTAAAACGGCCAATAACCAACATTCGTGTAATACGCAGTCGGTAGAATTTGACTCAAAATATCCATAATCTGAAATACAATTTTATTATAAAAATATTTACGAGAATAGAATTCTAACTTTGAGGTTTCACAATAATCTAATTTCTCATTACATGCTAAACTAAAAAAATTATACGAGATTTAATAATCAACTATAGGCAACTAAACATACACTTGTGTATGGTGAATAGAATAATGTGAAATTAATACTAAATTAACATTTATTAATATTAACGATATTGATAAAAGAAGAAAATGAATGTCAAATTTATGACAGGAACGTTACCTAAAACTGTATATATATATACGATGTTGTCTAAATATACAATATATAATAAATTTCTAATATTAAAATACATTAGGTATAATTGTTACTCAATATTAATGTAAAATAATCAACTATATACTCGTCTCTTATAAATTTAATTAAATTACACATTGTTGAATATTTTAATTGTATTTAAAATCATTTTATACACGGGAAATATTTTTTGATCCGGCAACATAGCTAGACGACTTCTACGTCTACATATTTCATTCTCGGCGCATGCGTGGTGATAGGAAACATATCGAGTGATATTGAAACGTTGTCAGACTTTGAAAATAATAAGGAGAAACGTGAAATAAATAATATATAGAAATCGTGAAAATGTGATTTTAATATTAAGTTTTATAAAGGATAATGATCTACCTAATAATTTCCTTCTTTTTATGATTTTTTATCATGAAATTAAATTTTCTCGCGTCTTTAAATCAGTTACTTTTAGATATGATGATCTCAAATTAAATTTTGAGTATTTAATAGGAAAAATTTTTGTTAAAAACATGGTCGAAATATTTATTTACCATTTGCAGAATGATTTTAAGCCGTAATACTCACCCTATTAGGTCCACAATAAAACAAAAAAGTATTGCAAAGATGTAAAGCCACTTCGAGACCTTCCAATATTAATCTTTGCATTCGCAGCATATCTTCTCTAGAAGCACACCGTCGTTGTACGTGACTCATAGTTAATGAGATATTTATTACGCATTAAAGTTTAGTCCATCTAACACGACAATTGAATTCCAATGCTTTGCACTTCGGTTTTTAATAAACAAATTTTTTTATATAGTACGGTCAATAAATTTATTACTCCGATACGTATTTAACAGATATAAAGTAATTCGATGAACAGGTCTGTTTATAACCATGTTTTGTCTAGACTCTAAACGATCGTGTGAAAATAATTTATACAAAATGCTCGCTAAGCAATTTTTTTTAAAATTAGCTTTTGTTTTATTGAATATATGTTTAATATTAAAAAAAAAATGAGAAAATCATAATTTTTCATTTCAATTCTAATATAAATAATTCCAGCAGCAAATATTATATTTTTATTCAGTTGGTTAGAAAAATATGGCAACAGCGCTTTTTTTTATAAAAATCCGTAACCTATATGAATGCATAAAAGATGTCTGTTATTTCAAAGCCAACTAGAATTAACACGTGATTAGCTTTTACAATCTTTACATTTGTAATAAATATTGTAGCGGCGGAACCAATTCTAAATATATCTAAAGTGTATTTGAAATCATTACTCGTGTATTAGTGGAAATTATATTTTAAACTTTAGCAGTCATGTGGAGTCGATTTTCGGTGTTGTCAGATTTACTGTTGTTTAAAATTCAGCCAGAAACTTCAAGCTTTTTGTTTGAGATTTAATCAATTATATTCATAACTATTTATTAGAAAATGCTTATAACTTTATCACTTGACAGCAAGGAATTGGTAGCATTGCTAAAAGATAACCTAGAAGACGACAATTAAAATAATAAATTCACGTTAATAGATGTCAATCGACATCAAATAAAATAACAATTGACGTATATCGGCTTCAATGGACGTCAATCAACATGAATCGACAAAAATTGACTTAAAATGACCTCAATTGACATAAATCGATGACAATAGATATAAAAATACATTAATTGACAATCGAAATCAATCGGGTTGAAGGATTCGATAAAAATTGACGTGAAATAACCTCAGATGACATGAATTGACGTCAATCGACGTATGTCGACAACCGGAAAAATATTACAACGATGCAAAATATCTCTCTCGTACCTTTACAACTTTTTGAAGTTTATTTTTGTCTTTTTTTATAATAAAAAAAAATTCTACAAAACACGATTTTGAAACGGCTTTTTAAATATCTCGTTCTTTATTAAAAAATCATCTCAACCTAACTGGTTTTATGACCTCGATATATTTGGTTATACAGTATGCAAAAATCTATTTATTCTTCTAAATTTGACGTTAATAGATAAAAACCAATACTAAAACATCTGTTTCTTCTCCTAAACTATACATGTAATAGTACAAAAACATCTTTTTCTTCTTCTAATTCTTGTTATCGTGTTTATACATTGATAGGCGAAGAAACGATTCATTTTCAATAGATCAATAAATTTTATTTGATTATAAATATATTTTTGATAGTTTTGTAATTTTTTTCTAACAGGTTTTTAATAGAACTTGAAAAAAATCGACGGAACTCGCATTTAAATCAAGTAAGGCCGACCCTGTCCAATTTTCCGCTAACCTATAAAAATTAATTTATCATAACAATAACACTTATTTTGTTTATCTTTTTAAACACGAATAGTGCGAGGTGATAAAATATATAGAAAAGTCAAAAGGATAAAACACTATATTTATGAACAATAAATACAAAAAAATATTTACAATCACTGTATTAAATCTATTTTTTTTTTTGTAATGATATTAACTGTTCTCGATCGGTAACCAATTTATCGTATTTGCTTTAAATAAATTATCTTTGGATAAGCTATCCAAAACACACACCTGCAAAAAAAACGAAACAATATCAAACTATTAGTTATTTCAATGTTGCGTTGTTGCCGACTTTATATGTCTGCAAGTATTGGTGTATTGATGTATTCTATAACGATATATTTATATTATATATATATATATATATATATATATATATATATATATATATATATATATATATATATATATATTAGTAAAAACTTATTTTTTATTTTTTAGAGTCAAAATTTTATCAAAAATTTCTATCTATCTACCTATTGTGAAAGGTCTTGTTAAGTATGGCAACGTTACAATCTACAACCAAGATTCTCGTCTGATTCGATTGT